>NC_034187.2:32466220-32766220 GCF_002021735.2 Oncorhynchus kisutch
TCAAATTAAACAGCGCCATCACATTGCATTGAAAAATAACATTTCAAGAGGTCGACATTAAATGGCTCCCATTTGGCAAAAAAAAATCCCTGTGTTCTTTAACTCTCTAAAATCCCATAATTTGCATACCAGTTGTGTTAGTTAGGACCAATTAATCATTAATGTTTTAATTGCGTAGAATGAAGGGGATAATATCATTCTACCACATTTTTTAGTCTGTGCTTATGTCAACTGAACATTCAGATGTCTCCTTATTAAAGTACACAAAAAGATCATTATGTCCTGCGGTGTTTAAACATTGTTATCGTGCTGTTCGAGGGAATATTTGGTGAATTGGATACAGGAGAGGGTTAGGCCTCGTTTGGCTAATGTGATCGGTCACACTTACACACTGATAGTCAAGGCATGTCAACTCCCTCTCTCAATGTTCCAGACTCAAGGTTCAGGAAAATATTTTTTGATGGAGATGATTGTACCACTAACCACACTCACCATGAAGTGTCCATTGGGCCTGTTGGGAAGGAGCCAAAGCAGACACAGGGCCAGAGTGATGCTCAGTAGTACAACTCCACCATCTCCTAATTTGAATGTTGCTGAAATCAAAGGGCCCAGTCTACCCTTGTTGTAGATTAAGTTATACACTGTTAATGTATGTATTATTTGGTCAGTTTCTGATAATAGATAGGTAACTGGAATGATGAGATAGAGGTTCTTCTTCTCTGTTGTTGTTTTATTATATCACTGCCATACTGTGTTCCATCTTGTCCGGCCATCTTGTCTCAAGAGGACCACAATGGAAATAAGTCCCAGACTTTATTGTGTGTTATCCTCCATGATTTTATTCATGTGCATGTATGGCTTTTTCAAGTTTTGTGTGTGCTTGTTTTTTAAATGGTCGAATTAATAAACTAAACTAAACTAATCATCACCCAAACTCCTCCGATGGCCAACTCCCATGAGTCCGTTGGACCTCCAGTCCTCCAGATAACCCTTGGGGTGGGGGGGTCTGTCGAGGAGAGGGGTGGGGGGGGGGTACTTAAAACGTCCATTCTGGGTTCAGGAGTCGGTGGCATGATGAAGCCTTTTTCTTACCAACTCTCCCATGAAACTCCTATCACCTGGAATGGCCCCAGTGAAAGGAGAGGCTGATGTCACCGGGGAGGAGGTATTGATTGACCGGGAGAAGCAGAGGGCGATGCAATTAAGGGACAGAAAACATACAGCGTCAAAGACTGTGTACATAAAGAGACACTGCAGTGGGGCCACACAAAGGCCAGGCCAGGGCCCATTCAGACCTTGTTGTTCCAAGTTGGTCTGGGGTCTTCTCCAAGGACTGAAGGCCTGTGTGGGGAGGACACTGGATGTTGCTAGGATGTCACTGAGTGGCTGAAGAGAGCAGAGCTCCCGTTGTCTGGAACTATCAGGGTGTCAGGTAATTACGGATGATAAACATCTCAAGGGGGGACCAACTGAGATAACCGGAGACTGGCTCTTCACAAACCATTCTCTTTCTTTTCCCTTCTCCTCCTTTTTCTCTTTCTAGAATGGTGTGTAGGAGTAATAAGTTGCGGCGGACTAACAATATGTGCTGTGGCTCTGAACCCTTCATGGTGTAGGAGCCGAGCTCATTTCTATGCCTGAATAGAGGTCATATATGGGATTAGAGGATTGGAGATATTAGCTATAAATGCATTTGATGCATAACAGAACAATCTTTCATTAGTTAGACAAAACATTCTTAAAACCTTTGGATACGTCCTTTGAGGAAATATACCATTCTCTGACATAAGGATATAGTTGTTGAATCTATTTAAGTCATGGTAGAGTGGTAATGAATTGAATAGTGTCTCTCCTTAAATCTGTGGGTGGTTTTGAATTAGGCTCAGCCAGACTGCATTTACCCACAAAAAAAACTGAATTCCACAGTGTTTATTTACCAAATGCCTTTTCCACTCACCCTGGGTGTGCTGAATGATTTCTGAGAACTGCTTATGAAACATAATAGCACAAGCCTGCACTGTGCCCGCTCATTCAAATGGTATGCATTGTGAAAATGTCCAGTGTTAACACCAATATAACTGAGCTCCATATCTCTCTGTATCTACAGAGTATGTGCTCACATCAGCTGCCAGTAAATGTTGTAAAGAGATACAGTATGGATTTTATTTAGTCAGGAATGAATAGGTTCAGTGTGAGGAAGTGGCTCCTCACCTGAAGACATTCTGGTTTTATCCTATTTATTTATTTAAGAGCAAGTTGTGTTTTGTGTATGTATTTAGTCACTCATTCACTTGCGCATCTTTAACAGTTCTAAAGTTAACTTATCCGACATCTCAACAGCAAATTGTGTTCATGTGTTTAGTTGCTTCTTTGTTTCTATTGGCTGAGATCTAACGATGTGGCTAATTGAGGTTGTGGTTTCCAGATAGCATGTGAACACGTCAGAATTATAGGACATTTGTGTTAAAACTATAAAAATGTCTCTCAGCCTCAGGCAAACTGTGTAGAACAGCAGAAAATTAGCTCAGAGATTCTTGAAAGTCAAGACAATCTTTGAAAAAAATTGATTTTGTTACATTATTTGAGCGTTATATGTACATTTAGGGGAATTGGATAAGGGAAAGATTTGTTTTAGGACATTTCTAAATGCTTTCAATATTATTCATTTCCATGTTGGCTCTATGCCCTTGTCCAAAACAAAGGATCCCAATTTCAAAGTCTCCAAAAAAGTGTTGTTTAAAAAAAAAAAACAGGCATTAATGGAAATTAACAGAAAAATGTTCTAATTTAGTTTCTTGCAATAGCCTTCTGACTTTAAAGATGATTTCTCTCAAAAGTGTAATTCCTAAGAGATGTGTCCGGAGTTTGGGTCAACTCCATCAGATTTGTTTCAAATCCTAAATGAATCAGGAATGAGCAGGGTCAACTATACAACAAGGACCCCTTATTCATGTAATTACACGTAGTGCAACAAGACCACTCATGATTTATAAAGTTTTCCACTGTTGATAGATTTAAACAATCAATGTTGGAATCACCATGGTCACAACAATTAACTATCAATTCCATCTGCATGATAGATAAAGATAGAATATGAATGGTGGTTCAAATATATTGCATTTAATTAGGTTTCAGTCAAAGCTACTGAGGAAAAAAATTGCTACTGTGTATACCACTTGAATAAAACATTTTTTTAAATCCTTAAAACATCAACTCCATCAGATTTTGGTTTAAAGTCAACGCCATCAGAATGCTGAAAGATCTGAGAGTGGTTATTAGTATATGGGATTTTCAAATGAATAATTTTCCATATTTTACAAATGTTTGTATTGAACTTTTATTTTTAAAGAAAAAAACATGTCTATTTTGAGTATCTATTGTTGTGGCTTGTGAACTCCGTCACTGATGGAGTCAATATTTTTTTGTCAATAAAATATTATAATCACTATTCTGCAACATATGCTTACATTTTTTAAAGTATTTGCTGTACCAGACCTAAAGGATAATGTTGGCTTTATAAATGTTATTTTTTTCTAAATGTAGAAAAACATGCCTAAACGCTAATGCCCTGGAGCATTTAATAGTGCTTTAAAACAAAACAAAAAGAAGTTTGGAGATTTGTATGACATATTTCATTAACCTTGCTCGGCCCTATTGATTTAGGACCATGGAGAGTTACTGCAAGTTGCAAAGACATCAGGAGCTGCCTCCACTATTCCGGCACCATTTCAACTTCAACACTTCAATACCATCAAATCACCTCTACAGTGATAACTTAAAGATACTAAAAAACAACTTAGTCTAATCAAGGTAAGCTGAATATCATGTTGCTGTCCATTGTACTGATGTGTGTGTGTGTGTGTGTGTGCAGCGGCGTCATGCACATAGGGGGCACAGGGGCAGGTGCCCCCTCAGATTTGTCCTGTTTTTGTTTCTCTGTAATACTATTAGCCACCTAACAATCCCCATCTCCAGGACCATTCACGGTTGAACTCACTCAGTTTAGCTCAACACTGATTGGCTTTTATTTATACTTTTTTTTAATCAAGGGATGCCAAGTGCTTGCTGGCTTCCCTTGCTGTTGAATTCAATGCTACGGGCGGCAACAATGTCAGACTCTTTTTGGGCTACACATACTTAGACAGATGGGTGGTGTTTTGCGCTCTCGGATGCTTTCTTCAGTGAGAGACATTCAACCACTTGCGATTTGAAGAACAATTATGAAACAGAGAGACGAAGGATAAATTATACATTATTTTATTTGTATTTCTGTTAGCATTGTTGGGGACGCCTGGCTTCCCTTGACATCCATGATTACACACCACTGATTCTTGGTTGAGTTTAGCCCTTTCAAATCAAATTAAATCAAATGTATTTATATAGCCCTTCTTAGATCAGCTGATATCTCAAAGTGCTGTACAGAAACTCAGCCTAAAACCCCAAACAGCAAGCAATGCAGGTGTAGAAGCATGAGGGCTAGGAAAAACTCCCTAGAAAGGCCAAAATCTAGGAAGAAACCTGCATTAAAAGTGTTCTTATAAAAATAGTAATTTTAAGAAATGTAATTGACAGGAAGAAGCACCCCAGATGCATCATCACTTTCCATCATCATATCTCTTCTGTGTCGACTATGTAGATGATCACTCGTACAGTGAGTTACTGCTTCTTGGTGTTGTGTTGCTGTAGTCCCCCTGTGTTCATCCTGTATTCTACCTGTGGACTGTAGAACCAGTGATGAGGAGGATGCCTTCCATCCCACTCACAGAGACACTGGGACAGGTCGACCCCTGGCATCCTGTATTTGATCGCCCACTTCTCCTGGAGACAGAGAGCCCCCCCTCCACTTCATGTGGTGTCACCTGTCCTGATGAGCTTCCTCTGACCCCCCCCCCCCCTTACACACACACACACACACGCACACGCACACACTTTAACAGAAAGACACCCTGTGCATCTGTCTGTACCCATGAGCACAATGATGGCGAGCTCATCCGTCACCCAGGTGTCAAGCTGAATGTGCTCCGCCGCTAATTTCTCCCCTCATCCTTGTTTCTACATCAAATTGAGGCCACTGTCTGCCTGTCATCGGAAACTCATTTGCATTTTCTCATTAGCCAGCCACCTTTTATCATTCAAATGTGTACAATATCGCTCTTTCCATGCACATCGCCCCAAACAATAAAGAAAGGCTAGGGGTGGCGGGCAAGCGCTAAACATCCACTTCATAGGCCACCTGAAGATGCAGCAGGATCCTACCCCAAAATATTTATTCTCTGTGTTCCGTGTACACTACATTTACAAATAAAATAAAATTGTATTTGTCACATGCACTGAATACAACAGGTGTAGTAGACCTTACAGTGAAATATTTACTTACAAGCCCTTAACAACAAGTAAAAAATATAATTAAAAGTAACACAATAAAATAACAATAGCAAGGCTATATGCAGGGGGTACCGGTACCGAGTCAATGTGCGGGGGTACAGGTTATTTTTTACATGTAGGTAAGGGTAAAGTGACTATGTATAGATAATAAACAGCGAGTAGCAGCAGTGTACAAACAGAGAGGGGATGGGGGAGTCAATGTAAATAGTCCAAGTGGCCATTTGATCAATTGTTCAGCAGTCTTATGGCTTGGGGGTAGAAGCTGTTAAGGAGCCTTGGGTGACTGGAGTCTTTGACAATTTGTTGGGCCTTCCTCTGACACCGCCTAGTAAATAGGTCCTGGATGTCAGGAATCTTGGCCCCAGTGATGTACTGGGCCATACGCATTACTCTCTGTAGCGCCATGCTGAGCAGTTGCGTCATATGCCGAGCAGTTGCCATACAAGGCGGTGATGCAACTGGTCCAGATGCTCTCAACCGTGCAGCGGTATGACTTTTTTAGGATCTGGGGACCCATGCCAAATCTTTTCAGTCTCCTGAGGGGGAAAAGGTGTTGTCGTGCCCTCTTCATGACTGTCTTGGTGTGTTTGGACCATGATAGTTGGTGATGTGGAGACCAAGTATCTTGAAACTCTCGACCCGCTCCACTACACCCCATCAATGTGAATGGGGGTGTAGTGTTCGGCCCTGTAGTTTACAATCAGCTCCTTAGTCTTGCTCATGTTGAGGGAGAGATTGTTGTCCTGGCACCACACTGCCAGCTCTCTGACATCCTCCCTATAGGGTGTCTAATCGTTGTCGGTGATCACTGTTGTGTCGTCAAAAAACGTAATGATGGTGTTGGAGTCGTGCTTGGTCACGCAGTCGTGGGTGAACAGGGATTACAGGAGGGGACTACGCATGCATCCCTGAGGGGCCCCAGTGTTGAGGATCAGCGTGGCAGATGTGTTATTGCCTACCCTTACCACCTGGGGGAAGCCCGTCAGGAAGTTCAGGATCCAGTTGCAGAGGAAGGTGTTAAGTCCCAGGGTCCTTAGTTTACTGATGAGCTTTGTGAGCACTATGGTGTTGAGCGCTGAGCTGTAGTCAATGAATAGCCTTCTCACATAGGTGTTCCTTTTGTCCAGGTGGGAAAGGGCAGTGTGGAGTGTGATTGAGATTACGTCATCTGTGGATCTGTTGTGGTGGTATGCGAATTGAAGTGGGTCTAGAGTTTCCGTGATGATGGTCTTGTTGTGAGCCATGACCAGCCTTTCAAAGCACTTCATGGCTACCGACGAAAGTGCTATGGGGCGGTATCCATTTAGGCAGGTTACCTTCGCTTTCTTGGGCACAGGGACTATGGTGGTCTGCTTGAAACATGTAGATATTACAGACTCGGTCAGGGAGAGGTTGAAAATGTCAGTGAAGACACTTGCCAGTTGGTCTGCGCGTGCTCTGTGTACACATCCTGGTAACCCGTCTGGCCCCACGGCCTTGTGAATGTTGATCTGATTAAAGGTCTTGCTCACATCGGCTATGGAGAGTGTGATCACACAATCGTCCGGAACAGCTGGTGCTCTCATTCATTCTTCAGTGTCGCTTGCCTCAAAGCGAGCATAAAAGGCATTCAGCTCATCTGGTAGGCTCGCGTCACTGGGCAGCTCGCGGCTGGGTCTTCCTTTGTAGTTTGCAATCCCTGCCACATTCGAACGAGCATCAGAGCCGGTGTAGTAGGATTCAATCTTAGTTCTGTATTGACGCTTTGCCTGTTTGATGGTTCGTCTGAGGGCATAGCGGGATTAGTGAAAAGAGCACTTAGTACTTAAAACTTGTAGTATGTCCAACAAGAACAGGCCTACTTGTTTGATATTGTTTGGCAATGCTTTGGTAGAAGAATATCGATGATCTTTTTAGGTTTTATTTGTGTGGTAGCCTTTTTCCTCTGCAGAGACAGCTACAAATATTCTGCATTGTCTACCACTTGACCATGATTTAACAAGTTCTGCCACTTTTTTTACATGTTCAGTGAGACTATGAATGTCAAATAAGCATTGCCCATGGAATCAGAATATTTCCAATAAACATAGCTCTCAACGAGTATCTGCTTCATAAAGGGAAGGGAAAGGGGATACCAAGTCAGTTGCACAACTGAACGCATTCAACCAAAATGTGTCTTCCACATTTAAACCATCCCCTCTGAATCAGAGAGGTGCGGGGGGCTGGTTTAATCGACGTCCACGTTTTCGGTGCCCGGGGAACAATTGTTGTGGGGGATTACTGTATTGCTTAAGGGCAGAACAGACGATTTTTCCATCTAGCCGGCTTGGGGATTTGAACAAGCAACCTTCGATTACTGTCCCAAAAGTTACTGCACTTCAACTCAGTATATGGAAGGTGTTCCTTGGTATACTCAGTGTATATGTGTGTTTAATAATGGTCAGCACAACTTGCATTTAATCTAAACTAAATCATTTTCCAAACATTGAATATGACAGTAAAAAATTAAGACTAAATCAGAAACTTTATTAATAATTTCGCTAGTCTAAAAAAGCAGTACTATTTTCTAGTCTAAGGGCTGGATTCAATTCGTATCGCCGAATGTTTGCAGAAGACAGTGCATGACAGAGCAAAAGCCAAGCCATGAGGTCGAAGGAATTGTCCGTAGGGTCCCCAAGACTACAGTGGCCTCCACCATCCTGATGGAACGGAATAAGTTTGAAACCACAAAGACTCTTCCTAGAGCTGGCCGCCCGGCCAAACAGAGCAATCGGTTGAGAAGGTCAATTGTTTACAGACAGATTATTTCACTTACAATTCACTGTATCACAATTCCAGTGGGTCAGAAGTTTGCATACACGAAGTTGACTGTGCATTTAAACAGTTTGGAAAATTCCAGAAAATGATGTCATGGCTTTAGAAGCTACTGATAGTCTAATTGACATCATTTGAGTCAATTGGAGGTGTATCTGTCAAATAATTTCAAGGCCTACCTTCAACCTCAGTACCTCTTTGCTTGACATCATGGGAAAATCAAAAGAAATCAGCCAAGTCCGCAGAAAACAATTGTAGACCTCCACAAGTCTGGTTCATCCTTGGGAGCAATTTACAAATGCCTGAAGGTACCACGTTCACCTGTACAAACAATAGTATGGAAGTATAAATACCATGGGACCATGCAGCATTGATACCGCTCAGGAAGGAGACACGTTCTGTCTCCTAGAGATAAACATACTTTGGTGCGAAAAGTGCAACTCAATCCCAGAACAACAGCAAAGGACCTTGTGAAGATGCTGGAGGAAACAGGTACAAACGTATCTATATCCACAGTAAAACAAGTCCTATATCGACATAACCTGAAAGGCTTCTCAGCAAGGAAGAAGACACTGCTCCAAAACAGCCATAAAAAAACAGCACATGGGGACAAAGATCATACTTTTTGGAAAAATGTCCTCTGGTCTGATGAAACAAAAATAGAACTGTTTGGCCATAATGACCATTGTTATGTTTGGAGGAAAAAGGGGGAGGCTTGCAAGCCGAAGGACAATATCCCAACCGTGAAGCAAGGGTGTGGCAGCATCATGTTGTGGTGGTGCTTTGCTGCAGGAGGGACTGGTGCACTTCACAAAATAGATGGCATCATGAGGACGGAAAGTTATGTGGATATATTGAAGCAACATCTCAAGACAACAGGAAGTTAAAGCTTGTTCGCAAATGGGTCTTCCAAATGGACGACCAAGCATACTTTCAAAGTTGTGGCAAAATGGCTTAAGGACAACAAAGTTAAGGTATTGGAGTGGCCATCACAAAGCCCTGACCTCAATCCCATAGAAGATTTGTGGGCAGAACTGAAAAAGCGTGTGCGAGCAAGGTCTACAAACCTGACTCAGTTACAACAGCTCTGTCTAGAGGAATGGGCCAAAATTCACCCGACTTATTGTGGAAAGCTTGTGGAAGGCTTCCTGAAACGTTTGACCCTTGTTAAACAATTTAAAGGCAATGCTTCCCTATACTAGTTCAGTGTATGTAAACTTCTGACCCACTGGGAATGTGATGAAAGAAATTTAAGCTAAAATATATAATTCTCTCTACTATTATTCTGACATTTCACATTCTTAAAATAAAGTGGTGATCCGAACTGACCTAAGACAGGGAATTTTTACTAGGATTAATTAAATATCAGGAATTGTGAGGTGTATGTGGACACCTGCTCGTCGAACATCTCATTCCAAAATCATGGGCATTAATATGGAGTTGGTCTCCCCTTTTGCCTGTTTAACAGCCTCCTCTTTTCTGGGAAATCTTTCCACTGGATGTTGGAACATTGCTGCAGGGACTTGTTTCCATTCAACCACAAGACAATTAATGAGGTCGGGCACTGATATTGGGCAATTAGGCCTGGCTCGCAGTCGGCGTTCCAATTCATCCCAAAGGTTTTTGATGGGGTTGAGGTCAGGGTTCTGTGCAGTCCAGTCAAGTTCTTGCATACCGATCTGGTCAAACCATTTCTGTATGGACCTCGCTTTGTGCACAGGGGCATTGTCATGCTAAAATAGGAAAGGACCTTCCCCAAACTGTTGCCACAAAGTTGGAAGTAGAAAACCGTATAGAATGTCATTGCATGCTGTAGGTTTAAGATTTTCCTTCACTGGAGCTAAGGGGCCTAGCCTGAACCACGAAAAGCAGCCCCATACCATTATTCATCATCCACCAAACTTCACAGTTAGCACTGTGCATCCGCCAAACCCAGATTCATCCGTTGGACTGCCAGATCGTGAAGCGTGATTCATTACTCCAGAGAGCATGTTTCTACTGCTCAAGAGTCCAATGGCAGTGAGCTTTACACAACTCCAGCTGGCGCTTGTCATTGCGCATGCTGATCTTAGGCTTGTGTGCGGCTGCTCAGCCATGGAAACCCATTTTATTAAGCTCCAGACAAACAGTTGGAAAGGTGGCATGCTATGACGGTGCCACGTTAATTGTCACTGAGCACGTTAATTGTCACTGAGCTCTTCAGTAAGTCCATTTTACTGCCAATGTTTGTCTGTGGAGATTGCATACTTTTGTATACAGTACATAGTGTATTTCAGTTGACTAGTTATTTATCAATTCATTACATTACTTTGAGCCTGGTCCAGTATCTTGTTGGGTACTTTGTACATTTTGTAAATAACTGCACCGGCTCCAAGAGTCTTAATATAAATAACGGGATATTCTGCTTCCTGCCTCTCCTTGCTCACCAACTCCAGCCAGACATCTCAAACCATCCAGGGCAACTAAGGGGCATACCATCAACCCCTTCAAAGCGACACACACTCAACCACCTCCATGTCTACTAGTATGGACTTGCTGTAGATGCTACATTGCTGGCAGTCTGTCATAGCTCTGTATGTCCACATTATGCACTCCAAATCGCCTCCCCAAGCAACATGAGTGATATCAGCCTGTTCTGGAGTTCCCTCTGTGGACAAGCTATTGACGGATGCCGAGGTGGAAATCACAAATACTCTAAAACTGAGTCAGAGACGCTGTGCTGCTCTGGAGAGGGACTTAAAAGCTTCAGCTTCAAACTAAGGGGAGGATGAGATGGGATGGGATAGGTGTGTGACAGGGGAGATATCCCCCCCAACGTCTTTTCAGAATAAATATATTTTTAATTTGGGCTCTTTTATTAACCAGCAAAATCACTTCAAAATGAATAGCAGATTGTTACGTCTTCTAGTGGCTCTTACTGTGCTTTATCATGAGTTTGCATCAGTGAGCAATTCATCTCCAGCCAATCTTCACTCTGAATGTGTTTTATATGAGGCCCCATTTATCATAGGCTGTCATCTCTTAACTGTATCATTATTCAGTGTAGAGTTATAAATTGGAATCATGAAAAAAATGCATATAATCTGATGCAATAACTGATCCTCCTTTATTGGCTTGTGAAAAGAAAATAGTAAATACAATTGTCTGTCAAGATTCTGGAAGATAGTCGGCTCTTCCTAGACTGAAATGAAATTAGGTCTGCAGAGAAGCAGGATCAATGTCAGCAGATTTGTTCAACGTTCACCGTGGAGGGGAACGGGTTGAACAGATGAATGGCAGAGTCAAGGGAGACTGATATCTCTAAACCTCAAAGAAATCCCTTGCTTAGATGTCAATATTTCTTCATATAAAGAGTCAAATCCATCAGAGGTATCTTTTCAACTTCTAGAGACTGTTTCTTCACACTTTCACAATTGGGTGACATGTAGTGTGAACTCAATTAGATGTGTGGTTCTGTTTTCTTGCCGGGTCTCTGCTGTAGTTATTGATGTCTTTTCACCTCAAAGAAATGATAAATTTGAAGTTGGAATACAGTGAATAGGGATAAACAATATGGGGTTAACCATTCCATAACCTGAATGTTCAACAGAGAGAAAGAGGATCATAGACCTCTACTAAGTCAGTTTGGAAGATGTACTTCCTGAAGGTTTTTTGAAGTCTTTCATCAATGATTGGAAAAGGTTTGTCATACAACAATTAACAGATTTATTAAAATGCTACATAATACGTAAAGCTGCTTTGTATTTTAAATATACTCAATGAAAGTCAACAAATGTGGCCTTATTCCGCCCTTGTGGGGCATGTCAAGCACAATAGATGGGTCTTCACATGTTAAAACCTCAAATTACACCAGCTTTAGACCAGTTTGCCTACTTTCATAACCTCGATAGATTCATCACCAAGGCCAGTAGAGTATCATCTCAACGTAATAGATACAGTAACTACCATTTATGTCTCTGACCGGCCCTACAAACAATGTCTTCATTTTGTAAGCTCCACTCCTCTCTTCCTCCTCTCTCCTTTCATCCCATGTAGATATGCCTGTTAGAGCAGTGCTGCACAGGCTCTGAGATTGCTGGGTAAAGACTATAACCCTCTGGTGCAACATGAAACTCATGACGACTCCCTTTTCAATAACTCCTGTGGTTCTACATATGTTCTGATGTCTGTATTTGAGTATTTCATAGTATCTGTTTGAATAAAACACTTTAAAAGGCTATACACATTCCGAATTAAGCCCGGAAGGATACAGGAGGTGCAGATGAAGCAATGTAGACTAGGAGGGGCAAAGTATATCGTTTTGACTACTCAGACTATTCAGGGATAACCAATTCCTCATTTTTCTGGTCTATGCTGCCATCTACTGGTTTTGGAAGAGAGTGGAGTCCATCAGTGGTGCCACAAATCCTGTGTGGGATTGTTTTCAAAACCAACAACTGATATATGTTTAATTGAAATGTTCATGATATTGATTATTGCAGTTGATTTTTGGGTCAGAATTAATGTGTTTATTTTTTGGTTTAATGCAGATATTTATCATTTACTTAGCAGGGTCAATGTCCGTTGCACTTCAGGGGAAGTGAAGTAAGTATAGGTTGATATTGGGTGCGTTCCTCTGCACAGACGTTGCTGACGCCTGCCAGATCTTAACACCTGAGTTTTACTTATCAGCAAACCACATCATGTTTTATAGCAATCTGTCAGTCGATAACACAGTCGATGACGTGGCACACAACCATTGGTTAATGCATGCAAAGTCAGCAGGGGAATGCAACCATTGTCTTATTCCACCCTACACCAGGAAATAAGTCATGTACATGGTGTCATGGGGCTTCCTGTATGTAAATAGATCTTAGAGAGGGAAGTTCCACTCCAGACCAGACGGTGGTGCATTTGCACTTGGTAGAAATTTAACCAGGGCCTCTTTACAAGGACTTCATCCTGATCGGAGTATTGTGAACGTCTTGGTTAAATATTTTTTCTTATCGATCATCAACCAGTTGATGAGTATAAGTTAACAATGGTCCGTTTGCTGTGGATTGGGTCATACGAAGGGGGATTACAATGTTTTCTGAGATCTATGATAGTAGTCTATGAGCATTACAGTGTTATAGTATTACTACCTTAGACCTTTCTATGCATTACTACCTTAGACCTTTCTATGCATTACTACCTTAGACCTTTCAACGCATTACTACCTTAGACCTTTCTATGCATTATCACCTTAGACCTTTCTACGCATTACTACCTTAGACCTTTCTACGCATTACTACCTTAGACCTTTCTATGCATTATCACCTTAGACCTTTCTATGCATTACTACCTTAGACCTTTCTATGCATTACTACCTTAGACCTTTCTACGCATTACCACCTTAGACCTTTCTATGCATTATCACCTTAGACCTTTCTACGCATTACTACCTTAGACATTTCTATGCATTATCACCTTAGACCTTTCTACGCATTACTACCTTAGACCTTTCTATGCATTATCACCTTAGACTTTTCTACGCATTACTACCTTAGACATTTCTACGCATTACCACCTTAGACCTTTCTATGCATTATCACCTTAGACCTTTCTATGCATTACTACCTTAGACCTTTCTATGCATTACTACCTTAGACCTTTCTACGCATGACCGCCTTAGACCTTTCTATGCATTATCACCTTAGACCTTTCTACGCATTACTACCTTAGACCTTTCTATGCATTATCACCTTAGACTTTTCTACGCATTACTACCTTAGACATTTCTATGCATTATCACCTTAGACATTTCTACGCATTATCACCTTAGACCTTTCTACGCATTACCGCCTTAGACCTTTTTATGCATTATCCCCTTAGACCTTTCTACGCATTATCACCTTTGACCTTTATGCGCATTACTACCTTAGACCTTTCTATGCATTATCACCTTAGACCTTTCTACGCATTACCACCTTAGACATTTCTATGCATTATCACCTTAGACCTTTCTATGCATTACTACCGTAGACCTTTCTATGCATTACTACCGTATACCTTTCTACGCATTACTGCCGTAGACCTTTCTACGCATTATCACCTTAGACCGTTCGACGCATGATCATTGTAGACATTTCTACACATTATCACCTTAGACCTTTGTGCATAATTACCTTAGACCTTTCACGCATTATCACCTTAGACCTTTATGTACATTATTTGTCATCTAGACATAAATTGTCCTTGTATGTGTTCTTCTGTCACACAATGCTTTGTCTTACTGTAACTTTATTCCTTCTCATTCAAAATCATTACGATGTTCATAATATCAGCCTATGTTATATAGAAACAAATGTTTGATAATAAAGTTGCAATGTGTTCAGTGATTACTGGTTCATCAAGCACAAAGATTATATAATAACAAAGTTGTCAGTGTTACGTGGCAAAAGACAAGTGGAGTCATAAGAGATTGTTCAAGTCCAAGTCTGTCTGAAAAATTCCACTGTTTGTGTGTTGGCCAGAATTCTATTTATTCACCCCTATAGGCCCTTATTTCCACCTGCATGTTCAGGGTGTTTATATGTAAACTACTATGGGGGGGGAGGGGGGGGGTTCACCCCAGGGCCTATTTACTGTTAAGGAGCAAGGCTCGGTCATGCGCTCTCCCTCGCTCTCTCTCTAACACACACAAACATGCATGCAAGCACATACGCACATTCTCTCTCTCTCTGTGTGGTGTGAAGCGATAACTGGTGCTGGAATTCTCCGACAAAATGAAAACAAACTGTTCTTTATGGCCCTTTGGCACGATTTTAATTCAGTGGTTTCAGCACTCTTCAAACAGTTCTTCAGTAGAAGCATTTCATTTGAATTGTAGAATGAGAACACAAGATCATCAGAGGATACAATTAAAATCACCCAAAAGAAAAGTTTGATGAAGTCAAGCTATGGGTATGCAGTGATGCAGGATATAAAATAGGCCTCTTGTATACTCTAGTTATATCACTGTCCTCCATGACTTTGTTGTTTTCCTTGTCTCTCTGTTTCCAATTACACTAAGACATGAGGAGGCCGATAAGGCTTTATGAGCTTGTGTTGGAAGTTCTCTGGTTGTACTGTTGAGCAGTGGTGTAAAGTATTTAAGTAAAAATACTTTAAAGTACTTAAGTTGTTTTGGGGGTTACCTGTACTTTACTCTACCATTTATATTTTTCATTACTTTTACTTCACTACATTCCTAAAGCAAATAATGTACCTTTTACTACATGCATTTTCCCTGACACCCAAATGCCAAAAGTATTTGTTAGATTTTGAATGCTTAGCAGGACAGGAAAAGGGTCCAATTCACTCACTTCTCAAGAGAACATCCCTGGTCATCCCTACTTTCTCTGATCTGATGGACTCACTAAACACAAATGCTTTGTTTGTAAATGATGTCTGAGTGTTGGAGTGTGCCTCTGGCTATCTTTAAAAAAAGTGATCTGGTTTGCTTAATATATGGTATTGAAATGATTTATATTTTTTTTAACTTTTGATACTTAAGTATACATTAGCAATTACATGTACGTTTGATACATAAGTATATTTGAAACCAAATACTTTTAGACTTTTACTCAAGTAGTATTTTACTGGGTGACTCGCTTTTACTTGAGTCATTTTCTATTAAGGTATCTTTACTTTTACTCAAGTGTTACAATTGGGTACTTTTTCTACCACTGCTGCTGAGCTATCTCATAAACACTAATGACTGTAGTAATGGGGCTCTCCTCACTGGTCAGTCCGCTGAAGGCTAGTGGCTCTGTCTGGAGTAAATAGAAGAGAAGTAGGATCATCCTTTTTGCTGAAAGGAGACATATTTAGCAGTGTGAAAGAATAAAATACGCTGTTGACGCTTCTCAGATTTGATTTATTTAACTTCAGAAGCAGAAATCCAAATCAGACTTAGTAGCTGAAATGCCAAGCTCAAGCTCAGTTCGTCTCCGTCTAGACTGAGATGCCAGGTGACCTCTGAACGACGCGTTCCTATTCACCCGTGGCCTGCGCCTCGTTAGAGGGCCTGATTCTGCAATCGTGTCATCACTTCGCACCGCCTTATCGACAGCATCTCAGCTATCTACATTCTCCCTGAGAACTCAATATGACCCAGAGTGCAGTGGAGGGGGATGGGGGATGTCTGTATGTTTGCAAAGGTGCAGAGACGAGACTTAAAGGCACAGTTCAAAGGGAGTGGGCTATCGCATCCCACCTTCGCTGTCCTGGGCCCAGTAAAGGCTTTAAGCCACTGGGTTTAATGATGTTGCACCTCTGTAAAGTTCTACCACAGAGTAGTTTCAAAGCACCACATCCATGAACAAAACCTGAATGAAGTTGGCCCATTTGAAATGGCAATCCAATTTTTAATTTTTTATGTTTTACACATTTCTACATTGTTAAATTGTATTTTTTTTCTTCAAGACATCTTTAAAAAATGACTTCTTATTTTTTTGCTGTGCGCGAACTGTTTAAACCAGCCAGTCAAATGTGTCCTCCAGGATTTGCTTGTGCTTGCTTTGGCTTAAATTCAGAAAAAAAACGAGGGGGGAAAACATCTACTGATAGAATTAATCATCGGAAGACAAGGAGACAGTGACAAATCCATTTCTACTTTTAACTCAAACATTTAAACTCTAGAATGCTAATAATGTCACGCTTGATTTAGGCTGGTTTCTTCTAAAGAAAGTGTATCACTTTCAACCTGTTCCTCCAGTTCTGAAGAGTCATACAGTACCACTGAGGAATAGCCTACAACTGAAATACAACTCAAGCAGCCAACACACAAAAACCAAGAATAATGAGCTAATTGTACAAAAATAATCAAATTTTAAAACTAAAAATGATATATATATTTTTTATTGTATTCCAGTCATTCCTTTTTTATTATTTAAAATGGATATTATTGAGTTTTCTAATTGAATTCTCATGCCGATATTTTGATATGCTGGTAGAGATCTAAATCATTGAACGGTAGCTTATAGGCACTGTTAATAATTTTCACTATACATGCATCCCAGTAGAAAGAGGAAGGGCCACAATCTGGCCTCCCATCCTGACTTCTCTGGAAACTCAATGGCAAAGAGACCTCGATTTGTTTAGATTGTTAATCAAGGCCCATTATCACTTTCATCTGGAGATGTAAACTCTATGTTTGGGAAGGGCCTGGCTACATGGTGGGAGAGCAACAGGATACACAGAACAGAATAGCACAGCACAGGAGGCCTGCTAGTCTCTGCTTGGCTCTGAGGTTGTGGGCCCGTCTCCATGGGGAATTGGTGGTCTATTTGGGTCTGGAATCCATTCAAGCCTCCCTGCCTGGGCTCCCCGAATGTTCCTCTCTGAAACCAGGCATTCTTCCGTGTTATTGATATTAAAGCAATGCCGCTGACGGAGCACAGCTTAACCTGGCTCTTACCATTATCAGGCAAATCCATCATTTCCATACTGACAATTTCTCAGAGCACAAGAGACCTCAAGTCATCCTCCTCGGGAGGGTATCTCTTCTCAAGTGGTCGGGTTTGACGATGCACATCTTCATACGCAACACATAGAGGTTATGTTTACACACTGATGTCACTGCTGGCAAGTTCAAAATACACCCCACTGAATCCAAGTACTGTGTTTCCAAATAGTCAAATGAAATCATCTTCATCTTCTTCATGATTGCAACAAAGAGAACAGCTTTCCTCTTCAGCCCTCCAGTTGCTCTCAGCATCCAGTCTTGTGTGATGATGACTCGGTGCTCTACTTCATTTAGAAGTCCTTGCTGTTTCATCGAGTGAGGGTAGCTCTGGAACCGTGTCCCTACATCTACTGCCAAGGAAAGATTCTCCTTCTCTCGATTTGGTGTAGTAATTTTCTCTCCCTGTTGGGCAGAAGGTCTGGGACCGGTTCCTCTTCAAGGAGAGACACTCAGACTTCCATTTCTCTGGATGTTTTTGAGATGTAGTGTAAGGTTATGCTCTGCAGCATATGGAGACACTTTGAATCTTCCATGAAAGCCTCTCCTTTGAGGTAATTGCACAATGATTCCGAGAGGGACGCTTTGATTTAGCAACAGCATTGTTGACATCAAGTTTCCAACCATTCACGTTTCTATTGGCAGCACTGCCTTGATAGGAAGAAAGTAAGTCCAACGCAAAGGTGTTTGCCATATAGCCGAACGGCATAAAATGATCCTTAATTGATCCCTCTAAACAAACTGTCTGTGAGATAATAACAGGGTAGCATTATTGAGGTGGGGGGGAAGGATAATTTCCCTTTGTTGCAAATTTCTGCTAAAGGTGTGAACCTCATCTAATTATACCAGATTAACGTAATCTCTCCTTGACTTTTCATAGCACTGCGAGCTCTCTCACATGCTTGTATGCGCAAAGAGACACCTTTGACCAACCCTGTAATTACCACTATCACTATTAAGACACTGGCTTTATATGGGGAAAAGATGGTTTCATCAACATTGCATATTGACATTTAGCAATCTCTGATGTTGTTCTCTATGCAAAAGTGGTTCAACTAAAGCCTCATATGTGAGGCCTCTACACCCCAAACCTGCCACAAAATCATTCTAAAACGAACATGAATGGAGTAATAATTGACATATAACATTCCCATGTCAGTGTCATCATAAACTGTTCCTCTCTGTCAGTCAAAGTCTCATTGTCTTTCAGGATGGCGCATGGAAAACTCAACGGGGACATGACTAGGACATTCCTCTGCTAAAAACCCCAGTCACCTTTATTTACAGTGCCTTCAGAAAGTGTTCACACATTTTGTTGTGTTACAGCCTGAACTGGATCCAATTTAGATGTTTGTGTTACTCTCAGTACCACTCATCATTTATTCAAGCATGGTGGTGGCTGCAAGATGTTATGGGTATGCTTGTCATTGACAAGGACGATGGAGTTTTTTTTAGGATAAAAAGAAACGGAATAGAGCTAAGCACAGGCAAAATCATAGAGGAAAACCTGGTTCAGTCTGTTTTCCAACAGACACTGGGAGACAAATTCACCATTCAGCAGGACAGTAACCTGAAACACAAGACAAATATACACTGGAGTTGCTTACCAAGAAGACATTGAATGTTCCTGAGTGTCCTAGTTACAGTTTTGACATAAATCAGCTTGAAAATCTATGGCAAGACATGAAAATGGCTGTCTAGCAATGATCAACAACCAACTTGACAAAGCTTGAAGAATTGTTAAAAGAATCATGTGCAAATATTGTACAATCCATGTGTGCAAAGCTCTTAGAGACTCACCCAGAAAGACTCACAGCTGTAATTGCTGGCAAAGGTGATTTTAACATGTGTTGACTCAGGGATGTGAATTTTTATGTAAATTAGATATTTCGGGGTTTCATTTTCAATACATTTGCTAAAATGTCTAAAAACATGTTTTCACTTAGTCAATATGGGGTAATGTGTGTAGATGGGTGAGAATTGTTTTTATTTCATCCATTTTGAATTCAGGCTGTAACACAACAAATTGTGTAATAAGTCAAGGGGTATGAATACTTTCTGAGGTGCTGCATATTCTGATCATTACCCATTTCATTACACAGCACAAAATGAAACAGATTCAAATGATTCTCTTTAATGTAGACTATTTTGTCAAAGAATGCATCTTGTCCGCTGCACCCCACGCTGCACCCCACGCTGCACCCCACGGTCAGTAAGTGGGAATACAGAGCGCAGCTGATCTGCGACTACACCACCTATAGGTTTTGTAAATGAATCACACAGAGCTCTCAGCCTTGTCCAGTGTCCAGGCATATAAAGACTTTTCAGGAACAACAAGCACAACAGGCTCCTGGTACAGCAGTTGAAGGTTAGGATGTGTTTGGGGGAAGGTGTGCAAACCTAGAGAACTTCTTGTTATACAGGTTGTCATGTGCTTTCAGCTACAGCTCACCTCCTCTCCTGTCGTATCTGTTCTATCCCGTAGCATTCACTGATACAGCCAACAGAGGCATCATGGCAGTTCGTTTGTTTCTCATTTCAAACATTCAAAAATGTCCCACCGGTATTCTCTTATTGCCCTGTCCATCTATTAGGACATACTGTATATGTTCTGCTTTTGGACATTTCACAATGAGGTAAACTGAACAGCCTCTCACTGCTGATGGGGTAAAGTGGGGGTGTGTGGCTGTATGTTTATAAGGGGATTTCTAATCACATTGCACTGTGCCGGGGCTAACTCAATGCAGGGCCCAACTCAATTATAGCACATACAGATTATCTTAATTTGATCACTCTGTTGTCACTGAATGTCCCTGA
This sequence comes from Oncorhynchus kisutch, assembly GCF_002021735.2. NCBI lineage: Eukaryota > Metazoa > Chordata > Actinopteri > Salmoniformes > Salmonidae > Oncorhynchus > Oncorhynchus kisutch. The sequence goes on from NC_034187.2 coordinate 32,486,682, forward strand.
GCTGCAGGGAATGCAGATGAGCTTTGGGATTTACAAATATTCACTGAAAACCTGCTGTAACGATTCTCCTCCTCTTCTGAAGAGGAGTAGGAAATATCGGACCAATGCGCAGCCTGGTAAGTGTCCATGTTGTTTATTATAACCGGAACACTGAAACAAAAACAAAAGTAGAACAAAATGCAACAGTTCTGTCAGGTACTCACACAAAACAGAAAACAATCACCCACAACTCAAAAATGGGAAAACTACCTAAGTATGGTTCTCAAGCAGAGACAACGATTGCCAGCTGCCTCTGATTGGGAACCATACCAGGCCAAACACATAGAGATAGAAAACATAGAATGCCCACCCCAACTCACGTCCTGACCAAACTAAAATAGAGACATAAAAAAGGAACTAAGGTCAGGGCGTGACAGTACCCCCCCCCCCCCAAAGGTGCGGACACCGGCCGCAAAACCTAAACCCATAGGGGAGGGTCTGGGTGGGCATCTGTCCGCGGTGGCGGCTTTGGCGTGGGACGTGGACCCCACTCCACCATAGTCTTGGCCCACTTAAGTGCCGCCTTTGGAGCGGAAAACCTCGCCGCCGTCCTCGGACTGGGGAACCTTGCAGCGGGCCCCGAATAGACGGGAGACTCCGGCAGCGCCGGAGTGAAGGGCGGCTCTGGCAGCTCCGGATAGACGGGAGAACCTGGAGGGGGAGACCTACAGGAGGCCTGGTGCGTGGAGGAGGCACCGGATGGACCGGGCTGTGGGGGAGCACTGGAGCTCTGGTGCGCAGCCTTGGCACCACTCCTCCAGGCTGGATAACCACTTTAGCCCGGACCCTCCAGAGTGCAGGCACAGGTTGAACCGGGCTGTGGGTGAGCACTGGAGATCTGGTGCATACCACTCGCACCTCTCCCTTAGGCTCAATACCAACATTCGCCCGTCACGGGCAGAGTGCAGGCATAGGACGCACTGCACCCTCCCAGCGACCCAGAGACACAGCGCCGGCGCAGGATTCCCTGGGCCGAAACGGCGTACCGGAGACCAAACACGCTGGGCTGGCACAATACGCCCTGGCTGGATGCCCACTCTCGCATGGCACTTACGGGGGGCTGGGATGTAGCGCACCGGGCTAAGAACACGCACTGGAGACACCGTGCGCTTGACCGCATAACACGGTGCCTGACCAGTACGACGCCCGTCACGGTAAGCACAGGGAGTTGGCTCAGGTCTCCAACCTGATTCTGCCACACTCCCCGTGTGCCCCCAAATTCTTTTTTGGGGGGGCTGCCTCTCGTGCCTGTTGCGCTGCCTTACCTCAAATCGCCGCCGCTTAGCTTTCGCTGCCTCCAGCTCTTCCTTGGGGCGACGATATTCCCCAGCCTGTGCCCAGGGTCCCTTGCCTTCCAGTATCTCCTCCCAAGTCCAGGAGTCCAGAACCCTCTGCTCCAGATTATCACACTGTTTGGTCCTTTTTTGGTGGTGGGTGATTCTGTAACGATTCTCCTCCTCTTCTGAGGAGGAGTAGGAAATATCGGACCAATGCGCAGCGTGGTAAGTGTCCATGTTGTTTATTATAACCGGAACACTGAAACAAAAGTAGAACAAAACGCAACAGTTCTGTCAGGTACTCATACAAAACAGAAAACAATCAACCACAACTAAAAAATGGGAAAACAGGCTACCTAAGTATGGTTCTCAATCAGAGACAACGATTGCCAGCCGCCTCTGATTGGGAACCATAACAGGCCAAACACATAGAGATAGAAAACATAGAACACTAAACATAGAATGCCCACCCCAACTCATGCCCTGACTAAACTAAAATAGAGATAATAAGGAACTAAGGTCAGGACGTGACACCTGCACTAACACATGTTTATATTGGTATTGCACATTCCATGGAGCCTAAATTTGACCAGTTTACATCCTAACCACCAATCAAGCAACATTATGGACTAAACGTTCATATCCTGTTGCTGCAGGATTATTTTGATGTGATAATACGTGTCAAATTAAGATCCTCTATCTGTAATTCTAAAGTAGTGATTTCAGCAGTATGCACCCTCCATCTACTTGTGTGTTTGGGTGTGTGTGTGTATATGTTTGTGTTTTTTCTTGGCCAGCAAGTCCAGGCTTGGATGCAGTCCTGCCTGTCCCTATTCTATGCAAACATGTCAGGCATTTCGCCACTTGTATGAGTGAGCTACGGTCCCCCATTTTGGAAGGTTTAAAAGAAGACTTAATAAATCATGTGTGCACTGTATTTCAAATACTATGAAATGAAATCTCATTTGGATTCTGCAATTGTTCAAGTGTTACTTAAGTTTAAGTGTTAAAATAAGTGTTATTCAAGAGTTATTTTCTAGAATGCAAAGAACTTTTTTAATGAGTAGTCAATTCTAAATACTCTAAACTAACTGTAAGTAAGATTCAGCTGGTTCCACATTCAATACTGATTTGAATACTCAGGGCTAGGATTACTGAACATAGTTGAGGTTCAAATTCATGTTGATTCTGCATTTATGTGACACTACACTTTGTGAATGTGGGATGTCTAGTTGATTAATCCATGTGTGTCTGGACAAACAGGTCTCCTTTGTACAGACACTGGACTTAACTTATGCAGCTTTCAACAAATCACTGAAATGACAGACGACTACCAGTATGAATACATATGCATTTCAGGAAGTCAGTGGCTCTCTTATGAGAAACGTGGAAGTGAGGCGCTGGCGGGAATACATTGAGAACACCCAAAACAAACCCACTTCTAGCCCCAACTGGCATCCACGCCATGTTAGAAATAAGGGAATGTATTTATGGGTGTCTGGCAGTGGTTCACTGAGGTCCACACAGATACAACAAGGCTGCCTGGATGCCAGTGCCTTGCCTCATGATCACCCTAGATTTCACATCCACCCACAGCAACTAAGTGCTGGATTCAATCCGTATCGCTGAAGTATCGTGAACGATCTGCGTGAAAATGTAAAGGTCATTTACGATTGAGCCGACATATGCAGCATTTAATGTGAACGCAGTCTCCACAAACGTGGGAACATTGCCTTTAAATTTAAATCCAGCTATAATGTGTATCTTCCGTGATATTGGGATTGAATCCAGCCCTGAAGCCTGTACGGGAGACGATTAGTCCTCATCTTGAGCCACCAATTTAAAGGTGACTCTCCGGGGTTCAGACCACTCTTGTGTCCATGATCACCAGATCAAAAGGGCTTGTGTTTTTCTGCTTTCTACTTGAAAATAAATCAAATCCAATGATGTGAAACTAATTACACATAAGTGAAATGCTGTTGCATTCAGTGGTATAAGTACATGATAACAATATTCAAAAATGAATCATACATAAATTATCTGGTCAGATGTAATTTACTGTAATTACTCTTCTCCTCTTCATCTCCAGAGTAAACAAGAATGATAAAGTCACCTACAGAAACTTAAACCAAACCTGAAGTTTTATGCAGCTGTTCTCATTTTGGAGTGCATGATATAACAACTCAAAGATGCTGAACCTACATTGCTAAAAATCTATATTTTTACCATCCCTACAGATATCAATCCTATTGTTAAAGTTGTTACAGACGAAGGTCAACACATGGGACAAAAGTGGTTCGCTTTTTCCATCCCTAATATAACAAAATCAAGATGGCTATACCAAACATAAGTCTTTAAAACACATACACACATGAGCACACACACAGTATAGAGACAATGTTCTGCTCTGTTGTGACATCAAAACTCACTCTGTCTTTTGGATTCCAATGTCAGGACTTCACTATTATGCTGCTGGTAACACTGACAGATTTTGAGCTTGGCTTTTGGAGGAAGACACACGGTTCTCATAAACCCATTAATCTTGAAAGGAGCAACTGTCAGAAAACATACACTACCCCTATCCCTGACATAGAAAAGGTCTGTCCAAGGCCTTGATTTCTGGTTTGCCGGAAAATGATATCACACTGCCTCTCGATAGCAGGCCTTGAATGTCCCAGAGCACACTTTTCTGGGCTGGCCCTGCCACAGCATTCTTGTATGAACAAGGACAGCACACACTAACCATAACAGAGGTGAAAAGCAACACTACATATACACATATTCTGAACTTATACCTCTGAGGGGTACAGCTCAATGGGGATTCTCCATGCTCTGAGTTGCTCTCAAAAAGCACAACCCATGGTTGTTGCAGGTTATAAAATAGGTGGGCATGACTTCAAAGCTTCTGTCCCTTCAAGCCTGTGCTGTGTAAAATTATACTAGAAATACTTGACATGAAAACATCAGAGGAAAAGTGCAATGAATTAAAAATAAAATGTTGTTACTATACAACTCTGCGGTCAATAATATTTTTCAATACTACAAATCACATTTTATTGTCAAATGCTTCATAACGAAAATATGTAGAAAAGGTGTAGAGAAACTTACCCACAATGCAGAGGAAAAAAAGTACACAATGAGTAATGATACGAGGTAAATTACTTAGATACAGTGCATTCGGAAAGTTATCAGACCCCTTCCCTTTTACACGTTTTGTTACGTTACAGCCTTATTCTTAAATTGATTAAATATGTTTTTTTCCCTCATCAATCACACAATTCCCCATACTGACGAGCGAAAACAGGTTTGTAGAAATGTTTGCAAATGTATAAAAAAAAAAAATGGAAATAAGCTTCATTACATGAGTATTCAGACCCTTTGCTATGAGACTCGAAATTAAGCTCAGGTGCATCCTGTTTCTCTTGATCATCCTTCAGATGATTCTTAAACTTGATTGGAGTCCACCTGTGGTAAAATCTTTTGATTGGACATGATTTGGAAAGGCACTCACCTGTCTATATAAGGTCAGACAGCTGACAGTGCATGTCAGAGCAAAAACCAAGCCATGGGGTCTAAGGAATTCTCTGTAAAGATCCGAGAGAGGATGGTGTCAAGGCAAGAGTACCAAAAAATGTCTGCAAAATTGAAGGTCCTCAAGAACAGAATGGCCTCCATCATTCTTAAATGGAAGAAGTTTGGAACCACCAAGACTCTTCCTAGAGCCAGCCACCCGGCCAAACTGAGCAATAGGGGGAGAAGGGCCTTGATCAGGGAGGTGACCAAGAACCCGATGGTCACTCTGACAGAGCCCTCTGTAGAGATGGGAGAACCTTCCAGAAGGACAACCATCTCTGCAGCACTCCACCAATCAGGCCATTATGGTAGATTGGCCATACTCTACAAGATTCTCTGGTCTAATGAAACCAAGGTTGAACTCTTTGGCCTGAATGCCAAGTGTCACATCTGGAGGAAACCTGGCACCATCCCTACGGTGAAGCATGGTGGTGGCAGATATATGGAGCCAAGTACAGAGAGAAACTTGATGAAAAACTGCTCCAGATCGCTCAGGACCTCAGACTGGGGTGAAAGTTCACCTTCCAACAGGACAATGACCCTAAGCACACAGTGGCTTCGGGGCAAGTCTTTGAATATTCTTGAGTGGCCCAGCCCCAGCCTGGGCTTGAACTCGATCAAACATCTCTGGAGAGACCTGAAAATAGCTGGCAGCGCCACTCCCCATCCAACCTGATAGAGCTTGAGAGGATCTGCAGAGAAGAATGGGAGAAACTCATCAAATACAGGTGTGCCAAGCTTGTAGCGTCATACTCAAGAAGATTTGAGGCTGTAATCACTGCCAAAGGTGCTTCAACTTAGTACTGAGTAAAGGTCTGAATATTTACAGTAACATTCGAAAGTTCAGACACACCTACTCATTTCAGGGTTTTCTTTATTTTATTGTTTTCTACATGATTTTCCAGGTTGACTGACCTTCATGTCTTAAAGTAATGATGGACTGTCATTTCTCTTTGCTTATTTGAGCTGTTCTTACCATAATATGTACTTGGTCTTTTACCAAATAGGGCTATCTTCTGTATGCCACCCCTATCTTGTCACAACACAACTGATTGGCTGAAACGCATTAAGATGAAAATAAATTACATAAATACATTTTTAACAAGGCACACCTGTTAATTGAAATGCATTCCATGTGATGAACTCATGAAGCTGGTTGAGAGAATGCCAAGAGTGTGCAAAGCTGTCATCAAGGCAAAGGGTTGCTACTTTGAAGAATCTAATTTGTTTAACACTTTTTTGGTTACTACATGATTCCATATGTGTTATGTCATAGTTTTGATTTCTTCACTATTTATCTACAATGTAAAAAATAAAGAAAAACTTGAATGAGGAAGTGTGTCCAAACTTTTGACTGGGACTGTATGTAAAAGTGATATTTCTAAAAACCAGTTTTTGTTTTGTATGCTGTGTAGGTTGATGATGGGAAAAAAACTATTTAATCCATTTTAGAGTAACACGGAACCCAAACTGGCTGTGCGCATGCGCCATCGTGCATACATTTATTTTGTCCCCCTACACCAAACGTGATCACGTCACGCATGTTAAAATATCAAAACAAACTCTGAACCAATGACATTAATTTGGGGACAGGTCGAAAAGCATTAAACATGTATGGCAATTTAGCTAGTTAGCTTGCACTTGCTAGCTAATTTGTCCTATTTAGCTAGCTTGCTGTTGCTAGCTAATTTGTCCTGGGATATAAACATTGAGTTGTTATTTTACCTGAAATGCACAAGCTCCTCTACTCCGCCAATTAATCCACACATAAAACTGCCGACCGAATCGTTTCTAGTCATCTCTCCTCCTTCCAGGCTTTTTCATTTTTGAACTTATATGGTGATTGGCATCTAAACTTTCACAGTATTACCACAATGACCGGCAAAACAGTTCGTCTTTCAATCACCCACGTGGGTATAACCAATGAGGAGATGGCACGTGGGTAGCTGCTTCTATAAACCAATGAGGAGATGGGAGAGGCAGGACTTTCAGCGGGATCTGCGTCAGAAATAGGAATTACTTCTATTTTAGCCCTTGGCATCGCTGACGCTAGTTGGCGCGCGCGAGCAGTGTGGGTGCAATAATTCTCAATTTATTTTGCGACGCTCGCGCATGCGACGTGTCCCGTCTGGTCAGCATTTAAGGCTATAACGTAACAAAATGTCGAAAAGGTCAAGTGGTTTGAATACTTTCTGAATGCACTGTGTCTCGGCAACAGTGTCTCGGCAACAGGATAGATAGATAATAAACACTTGCCATGCCGTAGCATAGAGAACAGTCTATAGTATACTATAAGGTGTCACATATTTATAAAGTAAAAAGAAAAGAAGTCAATGCAATAATACATCTACAGTATGTAATCCAGAATTGTTCCATATCATGGGAAGATATCCAAGTAGACCAAACATGAGTCAGTAGCCTTCTTTGGAGTTTTAAGTGTTCCAGTAAATTGATAGCAGACCGAGAGAACACCACTCAAACCCGGCCATGCCACACTGCCAAAAACCAACAATGGAATGCCAACGGCGTCACAGATTATAAAACCTGTAGTAGAAACATTACAACACAAATACCTAAGAAGGCTCTCCAACGTCATATGCAAACATTATCAAGCCAATTAAAACAATTGCATTGATCCAATTAGGATTAATATCTGGGTAACATGCCTTACAAACAATACACTGATGTAGCCAAATTACGCTTATTAGAAGACTTAATCAAGAATACAGAATAGATTTAATCACAGAATCACACAAGGCCAAAATATTATTAAAGGAATACATGAGTATGTGATCACTTCATATTGAGTGTTTCTAATGAATTCCTGAACTTTTGCAACACAAACCCATGAAACTATGTCAGTTTAGAATTTCGGAGGCCTTCATCATCTTTTGATAGCCCATGCTCTGGTCTCGTCTTGTCTATCTCATATGTAGAGGCAGTTCTAGTAGCGGTAGTATTCGAATGCATTCTGTCCAGGTAGTAATCTAATAATCAGGAGAAACACAAAAAGGGCAAACATTATGATTATCTTCATTCACATTACTAGTTTAAAAAAACACACACTACCTGATTTAACAATCTGACCATCATCCCTCAGCCATTGCATTCATACACACTGTTTCTGTGTGATCCCTTACACGTCTTTGCAGTTTTTGCATTCCGTTATTGCTAATTAGTTTCATGCTAGATGAGGTTTGAGAGAGGATGATGTATCTTTGTCTTGGTTAACCCCTACGTCAGATGTTACACACAGGCGTGTCTCATTATGATCCTCCAAGATAATATTTCCATATGGACAAATTGAATTTGTGGTCACTGATTACTGTGTTTTTATCTTTGTAGGGGACACTGTTCCATTCTCTCCAGATATGCCTCTCCTTGCGTGTATTACAGTAAGCCTTCATCTATTAAAGCAGTGAATGCATTGTGGGACTCAACTATCTGTGAGTAATGAAAATCGCTGCTTTATGGTTGTGTTTACCAGATATGCTTCGCTGATGGGTACGTGAGAGTAGTGTGTAGGGTGGTGGGAGGGGGTGGGGGGGGGCAACAAGTCTAAATAGACAGAGATCAAACTGGGAATGTTAACAATCACCCTGTTCATATTTTCTGACGACATTTTATTGGATCACAGCACAATAAATTTAAAAAAGACCTATTTTATATTTTCCTTGATATATTTCCATGCTTAATGAAAGCCAGATTTGTCCCCAATATTTAGAAACACTGTCATGGATTTCAAGTGCAGCCAACACTATAGAATATAAACAATGAAGCATTACCTCAGCTAACCTGTGCTCCCCACACATTGACACCTGTATATAGGCTCACTACTGTTCTTTTATTGTTTATCTTTAATTATTAGTTATTTTTACATTTTATTTAAATTTGTTATGTTTTTTGTTGTTGTTTTACTTCAGGTTTTTTTGTAAATACTTTCTTAACAGTTATTTTTCTTAAAACTGCGTTGTTGGCTAAGGGCTTGTAAGTAAGCATTTCACTCTAAGGTCTACACCTGTTGTATTCGGTGCATGTGACAAATAGCTGGTCTCTTATTGGTGCCATAGGACACACACTCACAAACACATGCACACACACACACACACACACACACACACACACAAACGCACAAATATCCAGCACTTACCAGCCATCTCTGCCAACAATGTCCATTAATTCCTGTAAAGGAAATACATCATGAAGTGGAGCTATTTTAGTCCACAGCCATTCATTCTTGTTTTTACACTCACAGATAATACACATTTAACAAATGAAATCCAAATGAGTTCACTTGCAAGCCCAGCTGTGCTACATTGTGAAGCATATTTATTTGGGGACAAAATATGTTTGTTTTTCTCTGTATACAAGCTTGGTTTCTGAGATGGAGGAGTACTGTACAAATCTAATGTATTTGCCCGAGTGGGTTTTTGGATTGCTGCACATACAGCCTAGAATCAAAAGGGATGCATATTCCTACACGGCTAGACAAGGCTCCTTCCCCATGTAACTATTAGACTCCCCTCTGCACACGGGACGTGTTTCGAAAAGGTCACAAGCAATTACTGAACCGGATAAAAGCTGGCATGTCTCACATGGCACTGCACACTCTCATTAGGCGTGTACTGCAGACTAGAGTGGGTCTCTGGGCCATAAAATCCCTGTGCTGCTCCCTGCCTTCCAACCCTCCTCTAATAGGCCTGCACCCACCAGCATTAGCAGCACAAGGGAAACTACACATCACCTCTGGATCAGATATGAGGAGAAAGGAGTACTGGCAAACACTGTGAGAGGATGAGGGCCTACTGTGCATCACAGTGCTTACTCAAAACCTGACAAGGGAAGGACATGGTATTTCCCCAATCATAAAGACAGGCTTAATTTGTATGGATGTATTAAAAGTTGGGATTAATAGACATAAAAGAGTATGATTATTAGGTGTATCTATGAATATAGTCATACTCATGAACCATATAGGTTCATATAGGTCCCATACAAATTCAAGCCAAAGAGGAGATAAAGGCATGGGAGGAGTCTCTAAACTGCACGAAAATGCAACAGAGATCCTTTATTGATGTGATCCATGCACAGGATACCTTGCTCTCAGGGCCGATTCCAAACAGAATACTTGTGGCCTTATTGAAATTGAATTTTAGTACACCCAGTTTTACACTCTCTGGCCCATGTCGATCCTAGTGCGCTAGATGCACTCATTGTGGACCCTGTCTAACACTTTCCATACTGAGGTATGAGATCACAAAACTCACAAACACGAAATCAAAACCGGAGGTCTTCAATAAAACACTATGGCCCATCAAGTAGAAAAGGGCCATTTGAAACCTTAACTAATAGACAGTACTGTATATCGTATACATCTGCCTTTTCAACGTCTGAAGGCCAAATGCATGGGGACGATTTTTCCGCTAGTAATTCATATAGAAAAGTTCAAAATGTGAATCATGCTATTAACAGTTCATTTAAATCGAGCATCCTATTATATGAAAAATATAATTGACATAAATATCACACACACACACACAAACAAACAAACACACACACACACTTACTCACGTACCTCCAGGCCACACACACACACACACACACACACACACACACACACACACACACACACACACACACACACACACACACACACACACACACACACACACACACACACACACACACAGAAATAATAATCACCTGCCTCCATGCCACACACACACTCGCATACAAATAAATCAAATGTAAATTTCAAAAAGGCACAATGCAATGGTGAAATTGGTATTAGGCTAATATGTAATATTGCTAACCTAAAATGCTCGATAAGCTATATTGAATTAAGTTGTGGGTAAGTGCAATTCATTATTAAACAGTCGATTTGCATATGTTTCGTCTATTCCACTGGGAATAAGGGCCAGTAATTTCACTAAAGAAGAAAGAAAAATAATTTAATTAAGGTATGGACTAGCCTCCGCTATATGAAAACTAAACATCTAAGAAGTCCTTCATTCACGGATAAGATCATGCACACTTGAAGAGAGGATTCCTCAACGTCACTTGAAACAAATATCAATCAATACTGAAGGACTGGGTCTGTGCACCTGCAAACTTCAACCGTATTCAAATTCAAGTTAAAACAAGCGACGGATATCCACCCAAATTTGTTTGCATCTCTCTATCATTGAAAACTATGAATATACATTTTAAAACAATGTATCAATTCATGGGGAGATGAGGCATGTGTTGACAGTAAACCACAGCAAGAAATTGTTGATTTCTTTTAATGGCCAAATATTATTTCGATGATCAATCGTTGAAATAGGCAACTTTTGGAAAGATTTCTAAACGAAATATAATCGAAAAGGCAACTTAACCAAATGTAAGTGGGCTAGCTGCAAAATCGAAATTTCATGCAAAATCGAAAAATAAAATAAAATAGAGGAATCAGACGGGTTTATTCAGAATTGCTGGTGCATCGTGGTGTGTTTTTCTTTAGTAGTAAACCGTGGAGGGGAGTGATCGGTAAAACAACCATGCATTATTGTTTATTACGCATAGGCTTATCTATTGAGCAGCATATGGGCTCAGAATATGGGCTGTCAGCGAGAATAGGCCTAAGTAGTTAAATACCGGACTACCGTAAGACCTAGCCTAATACAAGGCTATATGATGTCATTTAAGACGATTGTGAATACCTACAGTAACGTGTGAAATATAATTAGCCTGCAGTGTTCACAAGACGCAACTAAGGTTACAAAGGTCTCCGCTTCAGCTAAACATACTTATAACCCTGATGTGTGCACGGCGTTGAATGCATAAGGCATTGAGAACACTACCCATAGGCCCTACATTTGCCGAAAACGACAGCTTCCTTGCAACACATCCAGTGATGCGGTGGTGATGTGTGTGCCAAACTAAAGTAAGCGCATACCAGCCTCCTGCGTCATGGGTTGTAAACCACAGAGGTGACATGAGACGAGAGTTGGACACCTGTTGGGACCCAGGTCCGCGCGCATTGCTGGCCTTTCTCCAGCCGCTACCGCAACTGGAGAATGTGCTGGTTTGAGGCGCTCGAGACGAGGATATAGCCCATACAGAAACACCAACTTTTGAGAAACTATTCGATCAAACTAGTAATGGAAAAGCATAACCTTTTGGTGTCAGTTCATATTTTTGTTGGCGTGATGCCAGTCGTTAATGATTGAAATGATGCATACAGATTGAACTGAGACACATCTAACTCCTGGAAATCAAACATGAGAGACAAGAGATGTTTTGGGCTGATTCGTTATCTAAAATGTATTCTATTTCAAGTATGTTAGAAAGTGATAATATCTTTCAACCGTTACAAAAACTACATTTAATTCATGCAAATCTTAATCGATTCACAACGGGCATTTAGGGAACTTCATAACTGTTTGTTTGGTTTTGCCACGTGACTTTTGCAGAGCCACAGTTGAACACGACCTTCCTACTTTACCAGCAGGTCATTCTTCTCCCAGACATGTATTTAGGCACTTTTTTAATCAGGAACATGCACAAAAAAAGACTCCATAGACCTAGAAAGACTTCAGTCAATTCTGAGGGCCTTTATGTACATAATGCAATATTGAAAGTGTTAAAACTATTGCGTAATAGGCTAGCGAGCAGATACACAGTGTATCTGTCACTACATTTTATTGATACAACCGTACAGCCTAAAATAATATTACTCCCCAGTCCCTTTATAAAAGTCATAATTATCCTTTTCAATTGATCATTGGTGCTTATGTATCTAGTACGCAATTCAACAATGTTGAAGATTCGTTTTGCATATACATTTCTCTACAGAGATAATTAAAATATTATAAGTAATTGGCCTTTGATTGACGAAAGCACAAACTCGAAAATGTTCAGCTAGTTATAGGCTACAGAAATAATCAAATGTAAAGCATATGTTATTAAAATACCATGTAGCCTATTGCTTATAATCCCACTATACATGTTGCATTGTTTCTGAATTTTCATGAAAAAAAGGAAGATTAATAAAAACAAATGCATGTAAACCTACTTGACCAAATATCTAACGGTGCTTATAGTAATAAATAAGTAAGTATTCATTAATTTTAAAAGCTATGGATAACAGTTTAATTAGTTTGTTGACATTATATAATATTGCCTGTTAGCAACAGAAATGTTTCATATTTTCAGCATCAAAGTGCAGACGTTTAAACGATTATCTTCTCAGACATGCCTTCATAAAGACACAACGCAAAACTCGAAAGAAAATAAATATACTTTGTCATTTGGTAATTGATGAAAGTCGACCCATTGATTTGTAATTTGCTCTGTAGATTTAGTAAGCGGCTGAATCAGCTCTATACCAGATAGGCCTACCAGTTTTACCGTGCCTCCAAAGTACAAATTTACTCGCAATACATTCAAATACAGCTCGTATTTAAACGTAAACTATTTCACGTTGTAGTTCTTGTCAAAAAAGTTTCTGAAAAATATATTTGAAACATGCATTTATACCTGACACATCACGACATGTTTGTGTTCCAGTGGTCCTCTTAGCCAAATAATCTGTACAGTTGTGGCAGTATGTTGGAATCTGTTAAAACTAGATGACTGCATGCGAGGTGTAATTCCTATTCTTTCCAGATGAGGGATGAGTTTCTGTTGAGCAGTCCTATGGATTTCTAAAATAGTTTTCAACAGAATTCCACAGAATCCAAGCAAAAGTCAAGAAGATAAACAAAACAGATAGATAGACCTAATGTAGTTCTGTTGCGTATCACTTCATCAAGATAGTCAATAAATGATGCTAATTTCATTGAGAAACATTCAATTTAGCATTGAATGCATTATGTTTTGATTTCCTATTGCTAGCAGACAACCTGGAGAGCAGTGAGCATCAATATCACACTAACTGTACCATAATGAGCGATCGCCCTCTCCTCTTATTTCGCCTCCATCCAAGGTTGCTGTGGTGACCCAACCTGATGTTTTCCATGTGTCTCGATCCCTTTAAGACCTGTAGTGAACTGGCCAAGAAAGAGGGGATAGTGACACTGCACCTTGTTACGGTTGGGACGACAGTTAACTTTTACTACAGACATTTTGCAAGCTTATAAACGATACTTTTTTAACTTCCACAGGAAACACAGAGAACATGCTGTGATAATGCTAGGCTCTGGAATTCAGTCAATACCCTATAGTCTGGGAGCATTACAAGCCACAAAGGTATTGATTACATGGGTCCTATAGCATGTTTGATGCTAAGGATGGAGGTGTAAAAAAAAAGGCCTTACCAGTTAGTGAGTCCCTTGGTCTGGCTTGTAATCGAAACTTCATGTGACACTATTCTATTAGCCCATGGTCTGCTCGTTCTGGCGTCTAATGGCTCGCGGATCAAATCATGGGCTTCAGCTCAGCTCCCAGGTGTGACGCACGGGCGGTCAGTTTGTGCACTCAATGCCAAAAAAACAAACACATGTACTGGAAAATATATTAGTAATTAAAGACAATTGTAATAACATAATAACAGGCAATACAATATAAAAACATCGAGGCGGGATTTAGCCTAGTGGTTAGAGCGTTGGACTAGTAACCGAAAGGATGCAAGATCGATTCCCTGAGCTTACAAGGTAAAAAACACTAATCAGTCGTTCTGCCCCTGAATAAGGCAGTTAACCCACTCTTCCTAGGCCGTTATTGAAAACAATAATTTGTTCTTAACTTACTTGCCTGGTTAGAAAATACAAATATTTCTAATCAAATTGGCGTGGGGAAATGTATCAACGTTGATGGAGTTAAACGATTCTGAAACATGATGTTTTTATGAAAATAATAAACAAGGCTTAGTAAATGTTTTTATAAATCAAACGTCATAGAAATATATAATTTCTATCCCATACCAATATTCTTTGCAATTGCACTTTACGCACGAGCCTATACATGTGCTAATACATTTCGTCCACACATATAACAGGTTTATAACAGAATATGTGTAAGTGATCTCTGATCTTGACCTAAAGAGTTCAAGATCAGAGATTTTTTTGGGGGGTGGATGCGATTCTAATGGTGCTCTGATCAAAATATATAGGTTTCACTGCATGCTATATTGCCTAGTGTCACTCACAAACTATTATAAACACAATTAACATTAGTGGAAGTGCCGATTTGAAGTCCATCCAAAAGCACAAGCTCACCTCATTTGAAATAATCTCTTCCATGGTTTTGAATAGTCACTCCATCTTTTCTATTTAACCTGCCAATGCATCATGTTTGATAAACGTTTTCCCTCAGACACTTCCCCCTATGTAAAACACCCAGAGGTTGAATTGAGCAAACCGGATGGTGCATGTGTGTAACAGCCTTTCCACAGTCAGGACGGCCAATGAAATCATACCAGAGCTCCAACGTAACTGGTAAAATTGACGTGGAGGGACGCGTCAAATGAATCCCAGCAAACTTCAGCCTCCGGTATAACTCAAATTTGCCTTTATCGGATTAAGATCACTTCAGTGCCATTGTACCGAGTAGTTTCTCTCAAAGCACTGTGACAGAAGAGTGGAAAGAACATCGTGAGGAGACTTTTTAGAAGTCCCATTTGTTCTTTAACTTTTTGCTTCCTTCGTGCAGAAGGGAGAACCACCGCATCCAGCCATTGAGGGGCAACTATTTCAAAGCATCTCGAACCACAGGCAAATGGGTAAGCTTGCGTTAACATCTGCATGCTTCAGTGAAAGAAAGCTTATGGAAGCATAACCGTGCTTAACACGCCTGCATAACGTCAGAAAGAACCAGAAAGTTTATTTCGGGGTGTAGGTAAAGTGGACAGACACATCCCTTTCCAGAACGAATGGAAAGATATGCTAATGTCAAAATATTCATAATCTGGGAGTTCATATTCAATGGTTGATTAAATGGATAGTTAATGTAAAGGATGCAATTAATTTACATAAAACTTAAAAAGTGTCAAAAGTATCTCTCAGATCCAAGGTAAGTTAAATATAAGGTAAGTTAAATATATCTTCCTGCTGTGAATAGTAATAATAACTTGCATTAGCACGCATTGTCCATGGTTAAATTTACTGTAAGTATGGAGAGCATGAAAATAGTTTTGTCTGCTTTTCGTGACAGTTGAATATGTCCATGTATCTTCATTCCCTGCAGAGCAAACCTATGGGGAGGTGAATCAGTTGGGTGGTGTATTCGTCAATGGACGACCGCTGCCCAACGCCATACGACTACGGATAGTGGAATTGGCCCAGCTTGGAATCAGACCCTGCGATATCAGTAGGCAACTTCGTGTCTCTCATGGCTGTGTGAGCAAGATACTAGCACGATACAATGAAACGGGTTCTATTTTACCCGGTGCCATCGGGGGGAGCAAACCACGGGTTACTACACCGAATGTGGTGAAGAACATAAGGGATTACAAACTAGGTGACCCGGGGATCTTTGCCTGGGAGATCCGGGACAGGCTTCTCGCAGACGGAGTTTGTGACAAATACAACGTGCCCTCAGTAAGCTCCATCAGCAGGATTTTACGGAACAAGATTGGAAATCTTTCCCAGCCGAACCAATATGAGAGCAGCAAGCAAGCCCCCACACAGGCCGGCCTCTCTTACAACCACATATACCCCTATTCATACCCCAACGCTATGTCACCCAATGGCAAAATGGGCAGCGGTCCCGGAGTACCCGTGACGGCCGGGCATGTAAGCATATCAAGGGCCTGGCCATCAGCACACACTGTCACCAACATTCTGGGTATCAGGGCCTTCATGGATCATCAAGGTGTGTAATATTGAATTTATTTTCCAGACAAATGATTGCGTGCTGATCTGAATGGCACCATGCACACACAGTTGTAACTCATTTTCCAATAATTATCCAAGTACATTTGGGGTCACAGGTTCGAGCTATTTGACGTGCTGTTCAGTTTATTACTCATTCTATGATGAATTGATTTATACATCCTGTTTTGACGTTAGTTCATCAGGGAGGAAATGTGCCCTATACATCTTTGTAGGCCTTGGTTTGGTGCCTCACAAGGAAAACAACTTACTCTGTAGGTCTACTCACTAGTGCCTGTAGGCAAACACCTTGCTTAGGCTAGGATACTTATTAAAGCCTCTTCGTTCCCCGTGGGACCTAAGGTCAATATAAGGTCCTACTCGTCATGTTTTTAGTGATGTGTTGCCTCGAGGCCCCAGATGGATTGTTAGCCACGGCATGGCTGCAGTTCTGCCATCAAATAAACGAATTAATTTAGCAAGTAGCCTAGCATGTAGCTAATTTGTGACACATTCTTTAGAACGACGTGATATAATAATATATCATTTTATGTGACACTGACAATTCCCGCTTGATATGAACGTGCGATAGATAGCCTTGTTGCATTTATCCAATTTCCTATAGATTCCTGACCAACCCTATATACAGTTCTGGATTCAGAAACAAAAACAACAGGCGTTGCTTGGATTCGCACAATTTGGCACACTATTCTTCTTTTGAAAACATATTGTTTTGATAGCATTTTAAGAAATATTGCCGATATAACGCACAATATTTAGTAGAACATGTCATTTAGGTCCCGTTTACTATTTCAGTCACTAAGGCTAGGCTACTGTGTTTTCATTGGATCATTCGATAGGCCTGGTGATGAAAAGGCCTAACTGATCAACAATAGATCAGAGACATTTTGATCCGACATTGAAAAGTGCAATCTGCTGTTTCCTAATCAGCTATAGCTGGAGCAGAGGGATATCCACCGAAAATGGAGGACTGGAGTAGTGTCAACAGAGCGACGTTTCCCTCTGCTCATGCAGTCAACGGAATTGACAAATCAGTCATTGATGCGGACATAAAATATGCACAGGTAAAGACAACAGGGACTCCTATGAATGCAGAAGACTAGCTGCGTCCTGTATCTACAGAGAGACGGGGCTCGAAGTGTAATATAGTGTGTATTGAAAGGGATTAGTCTTTTTAATAAAATATTGTTATTCTCAAGTTGTTTCAATTCCCCCCCCCCCCCCCACACAATTTTTTTTGTAACGTTTCCTCCAGCATTTTTCAAAGCAGATTAATATAAATTGGGTTGAATGTATATATAGGCCTACACACTTAGGGTACGTCATAGATGTGAAATGTTTCGTTCTGGGAAACCTAAGTCTGACATTTTCTGCCTTTGTTTGTATTTTTTTGTTGCAGCCTTCATCAACATTATCCAGTTATGTCCCAGCTTGTTCCTACTCATCTTCGAACCAGTATGGCGTTTATAGTGGGCCAGGTAGCTATGTGACCCCTGGACACCATTGGCAGTCCCAGAACTCGAGTTTGTCCCTCCCAAGCAGCGGCATGACGATGCACGCGGGAGACATACACTCTTCAATGGCGTTCAAACATCCATCGCGAGAAGGTAGGCGATATCTTGTTTGATAGTGTTCGGTTCTGATCACAACTGCGATAACGTAGTTTTAGCGTAATTTGAAAACCACTGGCAGCTGACTCGTTTCCCTTAAATTGTCCTTAATCTACGGAAAAATGTATCGTTATTTTAAATTCAATAACAGAGTTTAAAATACAATTTAAGTTAATATTTTCTTATTTTTATTTTCTTTATATAGCCTATACCCCCCCCCCCCCCCCCCCACCCACCACCACCACCACCACACACACACACACACACACACGTTTATTAGGCTACGATTAATCTGGCAGCATGTCTAATTGTGGAAATTAAGTTATGTTACTGTCAAGCCTCTCAATATGTATCATAGAGTACGAATAATGGGAGACTCAACACTAGGGCATTAGTGTAAAAGCAGTGTAGGACTACATTTGGGTCTCGAAATTGTAGCAGCCTAAAATATTGATGTAGCTACAATAGCCTTGATGGCGCGGACCTATAGTGAATATATATCGATGTCAGATAAATACGAAATATTTTAGGCTGAGATGGGCCTAAATATGTCCTTGAAATAAGTGATCTCGGTTGAATGATCTCGGCCCTTATACAGGTATTCTAGTTATGCTTCGATTAAAACGTTTCCTTATCAGTTTTATATTTATATTTCAAATTAATTTATGAAGTTAATCAAAGTGTTATAAAAAGTTTGTTATTAGCCTATATTTACAGATGATATGACGTTGACGAAAATGATGCCTATGCATGGATAAATTCAAATGAATCGAGGTGTGAACCCGAGAAGACGGAATTTGAAGGCTATATTGCAGCTTGCGATAAATGTTGTCAGTAAATTAATGAAAAGTGGAGGCCTAAAATTTAAATGTCATGTGAAGGTTAAAAAGGAAAATAATAATTGCGTCAAATAATGTATGGATAATTAAAATATGGTGTCAAATGAATAGCCTTATAGCCTAACATTGACTATTATAAATATGATTATTATAATTATTATTTATAACCTATTTTGTATTTAAGTGTTGCATGCATGGTGTCGTCTTACTTTCAGGTAGGTAGGATATAGGCCTAAGAGAAAACGATTTCGTTTTTAATAAATATTGCCATTCTTTCTGAGTTTTGCTGAAGTAAAGAGTAATTGCTTGTGTGCTATGCAAACGTCTTCTGTTTATGTTCTGCAGGAGACAGAAAGCCCACCAGTCCACTAAGCAAGCAGCAGCAGCACGAGGCGTTGAGCAGTGTACACGGACTCAATCTCCCTACCTCATCCTCTTAAACCAGGGAGCTCGTGCCGCAAACCGAGGACTCAGAACTTACAATTGGCCTATGTAACGAGCTGCAGACCCTGCCTTACCTAATTGAATGCATTTCAAGAATTCAAACAGTAAGTGGAAGCACTATTTATGATTTGTTTGCCAAAGTGTTAAATATTGAATGTGCCCTTATAGCCTGACGCATATGCATACAAATGTAGCCAACCATAGATGACCTACAGTCGATATGTGGCTTTACGAATGTAAACTTATGAGGACTTAATGTCCTCATGTAGTTGAGGTGGCGGTTTGTGGTTTTGTCATATTTTCATTGAAATAACCTACTTCATGTATATTTCTGTAAAATACAGGATTTAAATTGAATAATGTCTGTCATTGATTTTTCATTTTGCTATAGTCTAAATAAGGGGTCGCATTGACAATTGAACTGTATCCTGTATACACAAAACATTATATTTTCTTGATAGGTTTCAAATCTGGTTTCTGCATACAAACTCAACGATGTGAACAAAGTGATGAATTGTAAATGTAAAATAACTGCAAAAGCTTTAATTATATATTTTTATAAATCCATTGTAAATATTCTAAATAAAGGCATTATAAAAAAAGAACTGCTCCTGTCATGAATGAACATGCCAAACACATACTGCAAAACATTTTCCCAAGTCACATGTGTTTGATAAGCGATTTAAGGCTTAGATATGATTTCACTGGGTGCCACAGAACAGTAAAAAGTTGTTGAACGTAGCAATTAGATTTCGATAGGCAGCAAGATGGCCAAAATCGATATGCGAAGTTATCGGTATGAGTGAAATCACTGCAGATAGCATCATGCTGGGCCAACGTGTGGGTGCTAATCCCTTTTCCTCTCATGGGCGCCTTGCTTCTGTGTTAATGGAGCTTACTGCATTCGGCGCCTCCAGTGATGGTATCTTGGCTCCTTCTGGATACTTGCCATGAGGCAAATCAAATAACCGATCAAGTGCATGTTATTTTGCAATAGAGGCTGGGGCTGGGATTACACCCCCCCCCCCCCCCCCACACACACACACACACACACACACACACACACACACACACACACACACACACACGTTAAGGGATGATGTGATAATTGAAACACCGCATTGCATTACATTACTTACAAACAATAGGAATATACTTTGCACATTGTGGAATAACAGTGAAATTATATGGCCTAGATTTGGGTAAATCGTTGCTTATATGTTGGTTGCGTGGTGTTCAGTATGACATTTTCATTAGAGATACTGTGCTTTCAGCACCTGCCATTCAAAGGTCTGT
This sequence comes from Oncorhynchus kisutch, assembly GCF_002021735.2. NCBI lineage: Eukaryota > Metazoa > Chordata > Actinopteri > Salmoniformes > Salmonidae > Oncorhynchus > Oncorhynchus kisutch. The sequence continues at coordinate 32,507,570 of NC_034187.2, forward strand.
GCATGGGCCGTTGCAGATTATTGACCATGTCCACACGACTAGGACCAGCCCAACCTCACATTCAAGTCGTGCATATATGCAGCCCCAGCCAAGCACAGCCCAGCCAGCCTAGGACGGATGGCTCCGAATGATTTGCATTCTCTAATACTAACAGTCAGCATATTTATTACGTCCACAAAGGTATTTATAATTCCAGGCCCAACACCCCATCCAAAAGTCAGTGCGTCTCACCGGAGCCAAATATTGACTAACATGTTGTGCGTGCCATAGGCTACAGACATCCCATAAACTGTACATTCCAATTCACAAAGTAAAATGCACATCGCAATTACCCTACAGTCTGTATTTGTCATGCATCTCGAATTCGATTAGTTACATTTAAAACTAAATGCGAACATTTTCTAGACTATAAAGGGCGGTAATTTTAGGAGACAAGATACTTTGACCAACAATCAAAATGGGATAGGTCTATCATTTTGGAAATTGTTAATGTTAAATGTTGCAAAACAATATGCATAAACGTAACGTCGTACAGTGAAACATATATTTTATGAGGACACTAACGACTTGGTCATCCTAATCCGTCAGTTAGGCTATTTGTGTTATTATGGTTTGTGCAAAACAATGTTGGTGTAGCGCTCTGTAATAATGTACTTTAAAAACTGAATGAAGAACATACATGATAAATATAATCAAAATACATCAAAGATATAATAGTATTTCATAGAATTTATTCCGTCTATCGAATTCAAGCAACATGGGGAAAGTAGCGGTTCCATGAGAAATGCAGGTGCCCCTGCAAGCTATGCCAGTGAGTAGATTGCTTTTGGGACAATAATAAGCTCAATCTCTTTACAAATAATGCAACTTCAAAATCCTTACAAATATGGGGTATTGGGTTTACTGAGTTTTACACATTCAAAGACTTACACTGCGCTGCCACAAAGTGAAAAAGCGAGGAAAACCAGTTTAAATTAGTTTCATTTGATTTTAAATGGGTCGTCAAAATACGTCTTTCCAGAGATTAGTTGAGGAAAATTACCTCAGATAAGAGACGTTTACAGTGCCGATTTTTACATGGCCCAGACTACAGTCCAGAGATAGATAGGATCACCATTAGGCCTAATCCACCTGACCAGCGGTCTCCTGCATCTGTTGACACAGTTTCCAGTTACGCAAATCAACCCCAGAGAACTCTCGATGAGAGAGGACCAATCAATGACCAGGTGTGTTGCTGAGGTGAAAAGGAATTTCTATGTGTATTTCCATGTTTGTCTGATCAAGAACAATAGACAATTGTTAATTCTGACAACCAATGCCATCACAATTCCATGTTGAATGTGTGTGTGTGTGTGTGTGTGTGTGTGTGTGTGTGTGTGTGTGTGTGTGTGTGTGTGTGTGTGTGAGAGAGAGAGAGAGAGGGTGAAAGAGTGTGTGAGAGAGAGAAAGAGAGACAGAGACAGAGTTAGAGACAGAGAGACAAAACATTGACTTAATCAAGTACATCTAACCTTGATATTTCATTTCTGTATTCTTCAGTGTTGAACAAGTTCCATACAAACCATCTTTCTCTCTTAAAATTCTCTTAATGTTATGTGAACACTGTAAGTGACATTCAGCTGCTTTTCAGTGCCAGAAAACACATCTACCAACTTCTGCTGCTTCAATGTAAGACTTGTGTTTAGGTTTTGACCTTTTACTGTAATAGGGTTGCAGCAAATGTAAAGTGAGTGTTACCATTATTCCCCTGATTTCATGAAGAGGGATTCCATCTCAAATCTAGTCTCTTGCCCATAAGATTTAAATCAGACCATGGTTTATCTTAGTTCTAAGACTGTTCACAGGCTTCTGAAACTCAATTTCTCTATTGTACGAAAACATAGTTTAGCTGTTAAAAAAAATCTAAGAATATCACAAACTCAGACGCTCAAATTCAAAGGTGAATCATCAACTACTTATGCATTCATGTAGCAGAGGATTGATAATTCCCTATCTACAGGCTTTTGACCAAGTATCTGGAAAGACTCCCTAAGCCCTATTTTAGAAGGGTTAATTCCTTACTCCTATCCTGTGAAGCCCACAGTGACTCGGCATATCCAAACATTAAGATGCCCCCCAGTACAAATGCTCAATGACTGGAGTCACTCTTGTTTTCCTGGATACCGCTTGGGGTTCAGAAAACACTCCCTCATGGTGGCTGGGTTACTTCCTGCGGGACCTGTCGTCATCAATCAGTGGCCAGAGTGATGCCCCCCCCCCCCCCACCATGCCACTCTCTGGACATCTGTACCACCAGAGCAACAGGTGGGAGGCTTTCTGCTGGTAATTTCTCAGGTCCAAAAAATATGGCCCATGAAGATGTAGAACATGTATATTTTGACCAAGCTATATGAACGTATAACTCTTTGGGTATTTTATATCTGATTTACATTTGGTTCTACAGTTATTGTAGAAAAAATATATAGCCCCCTATTTTCAAACAAGTTATTGTACGTTTAGAGGACTTTCTAGTGCAAAGGCAGAGAGTTAAAAAAATATATATATAGAAATGTGGGCAGCAGATGCAACAAAAAGTGCCCTCTCTGTGAACCTGAAGAGCTTAAGTGTATACTATTCTGCTACTTAATGTTGTAAAGACTCTCTAGTGTGACAAGCTTTAAAATACAAAAGTCAGTACGCAGGGAAGACTCAAAATCCTTGATACTAATGGGTCTGAAATTAGGCCATGTGCATAATCCAAGCAATGGCACTCACTTCTGTGACTAGAATGATCCATCAGTGTCTTGTGTGTGTATAGGACAGATTGAGCTTGCTTTGTACAGACAAGAGCTCAATGTATGCACTTGACACTCATCTGGGTATGATTTAGGACTTCAACATTATCACAATGTTTTGAAGGGGGAATCTACCCTGGGCAGGCCAAAAGACGCTTAACGCAGTGTACAGTACCTTTGTGTGTACTACCATTCAGCAAGACAGAGAGCATCTCAGGACGAATGACAGAAAACCAGACAGAGATAGCTCCTGAAAAAGGGCAGAGGATGATACATGAGAAACCTTCTGTGGAGAGTGGGAACTTGGCAACTGTTTGCTGTCTAGATGTCCATACATCTTCTTTCCTATGTGACAGACAGGCAGCACATAATGTACAGAACTTAACGAGACTACAAAAATACAGCCATTTGTAAACTCAAACTAAACTCATGAAAAAAAAAACACAAAACCAATGGTTCCCTAATTATGAAAAACATCAATGATTTCTTTTCCACTCTCTGTCTGTGCTGTCTGTCCTGTCCACATGATTTCCACTGGAGGCTGTAGTCCAGAGAGAGGATGATAAATGTCTCCCTCCCATGTTCTGACTTGCTCTGCCAGCTCACCACATCAACCAGGCGCTCTGAAAGCAAAGGGACAGAGACATGATGATGACATTTGGCTCTTCAAATGAAAACGTATCATTTCACGTATGCTAGGACTGGCTCTCTGGGGGATTCCGGGGCTGTATTGGCCCGCAGAACGAGACAGCAGCAAAGGAAATGAAGAAATAAGAGCAATAACAACAGGATCTCTTTGAATTGCCGAGCCTCAGCTCTGATTATCACATACAGAAGATGAATGTGGCATGACATTCTGTTTGCATACACAAATAAAATAGTTCCCTTTTAGGACACTGCAGAGAATAGTTTTGCAAACCAGAATTACGCTTGCCATTCCTGTGCTGTATTAGTGTTGGGTATGCAAATATAGCAACAGACTCTTGTGTCATGTGTCCAAAGGGAGACACAGAACATCACTAAAGAATGTGCATGCCTCCTGAGGGAAAATATAGACTTCAGTGATTGTGTCAGCAGTTTTGAATGTCATAAATGTACAGTATATGTGCTGTGAGAGGAGCTCTCTGGGCAGAAGATGAGAGACACTGACAGGGCCCAGCAGGATTCTCTGTAATTTGTGAAGACTATAGAATGAATGTTCTGCCCATCTGTGACTTATTTAACTGTGCTGAAATACAGTATATACTTTGCTTAATGCTGCCACATACATGCCAAGCGTTACCAGCGAGCTGTGTGGCATCAGATTTAAAGGTTGCTGTCAACTGAATTGTTGGCTCAATTTCTTATGAGGTGATAATAGAAAGATGACTCTACTCAGAAAAATGCACGAGTGGTTAGCCACAGTACTGTTTGTCAATTTGGGCAGGAAAATGTATTTGCATGTGAACCAAGTTTGCTGCAGCTACAGAAATGAGACATTATTAATAAGTGCATCACACTGGTATTTGAAGAAGCATGATCAGAAAGGCAACTAGTGACGAGCATCAACATCAGCAAAAAGGTCTGCAACCACAATATTGATGTCATGTATTTTTTTGACTGTCAGTAAAGACAATAGAACGAAGGCATAAAACAGCATGATGAACATCATGTTCCTCTTTCGGACAATGACCCCTATGGTTCCCACAAACAACCACGATGTAATAAAACCGACAAACGTGTAGGAGGTTTATCAAGACGTCATACAGGTGTATGTTAAAGGATATAGTCACAGACATGGTCACAGACATGGTGTTGAATTGATGCTTGCGTTCCAGTCAAATGCAGCCAACAACAAAGGCATATTGCATGTACAGTCGCTTGTGAAAGTCTACACACCCCCTTCCAGTTTTCCCAATTTTCTGCCTTATAATGTTATCTCAAAAGGGAATACATTGGATTTCTTTCCTACCGATTTACACAACCTACTACATATTTCCAAAGTTGAAGAAAAATTATAGAACATTTTCCAAATTCATAATACATATACAAAAAAAACTAAGATATCTGCATGTAGTATTGTATCGTATATCTGAGATGCACTATTGACATGTGTGTGTCTGTTCCGGGAGCGCGCAGACGAACGCACCTGTCGATCGTTACCCTTAACGAGCCCACAATTAAGAAGCGCACCTTCAGAGGAGACGCTAATGACCCTGACGAAGGCCAAAACATTTGTGTATTGACCTACCCCTGAATGAAATAAATAATACAACATATTTATTGCGTATGTCTTCACACCCCAGAGATAATACTTGGTGGAAGCACCTTTGGCAGCAATTACAGCTGTGACTGGTTTTGAATACAATTCTACTAACTTTGCACAACTCTTAGGGCAACATTTATCCATTGTTTTTGTCAAAAATGGATCAAGTTCATTAAATTTGGTTGGGCGTCATTGATGGACAGCAATATAAGCATTTCACTACACCTGCCAGTGACAAGCATACCCATAACATGATGCTGCCACCACAATACAGAGGGTTTCACTCTGTGTTGTATTGGATTAGGCCAAAAGTGCATTTCTTTGCTGTGTCGTCTTTCATTATTACTTAGCGGCCTTGTTGCAAACAGAATGGATGATTTGGAGTGGATTTTTTAACACAGGCTTCATTCTTTTCACGTTGTCATACAGGACGGTAATGTGGAGTGAATGCAATGTTGTTGATCCTCTGTATTTTTTTTCTTGTGGTGGCAGCATCATGTTATGGGTATGCTTGTCACCAGCAGGGACTGAGGAGTTTGTCAGGATCAAAATAAATATGAAAGTAGCAAAGCCCAGGTAAAAAGTCCTCTGAAAACCTAACCCTAGGATATAGTTACACAAATGTTCATGCCAAAGACACACCAGAATAGCTTTCCAAGAGGTGTTGAGTGTTCCTGAGTGGTCCAGTCTCAGCACTGACGTAAATTTGCTTGAAAAATCAAAAACAAAGGTTTAAATATTGCTGTCCATTAATGACTACCAACCAAATTGAATGAGCTTGAGCAATTTTGACAAAAACAGTGGATAAATGTTGCCCTAAGAGTTGTTAATAGAATCTTTTTCAAAATGATTCAGAGTTGTAATGGCTGTCAAGGGTGCTTCCACCAAGTATTAACCCTGGAGTTTGAAGACATACGCAATAAATACATATTTATTTAAATGATTCATTTAACTTTGGAAATGTGGAGTAGGTTGCGTAGATTGGTCGAAAATAATATTTATTCCCTTTTCAGATGTAATTTCAAGGCAGCAAAAGGCAACAAAATGTACAACTGTACATGTAACTTAACAAAACCCAAGTGAAGTTTTCTAAGTTCACCCAATTGAAGATTTCACATAAACTAAAGACAGCGATGTGCCCCAGCTTAGGTTTTAAATCACTGTCTCCCACTCTTGAGTCTTATACAGAGAAAGTAACAATTGAAATACATTTAAGTTGCAAGCATGGCCATTCTCACCTTCTCTCATATAAAAGAGATGTCAATAGTCTGATTCCTTTTAAAGTTGCAGTAACTATTATTGACTGTATGTTTGTTTATTCCATGTGTAACTCTGTGTTGTTCTATGTGTCGAACTGCTTTGTTTTATCTTGGCCAGGTCGCAGTTACAAATGAGAACTTGTTCTCAACTAGCCTACCCGGTTAAATAAAGGTGTTCTCAACTAGCCTACCTGGTTAAATAAAGGTGTTCTCAACTAGCCTACCTGGTTAAATAAAGGTGTTCTCAACTAGCCTACCTGGTTAAATAAAGGTGTTCTCAACTAGCCTACCTGGTTAAATAAAGGTGTTCTCAACTAGCCTACCTGGTTAAATAAAGGTGAAATACAAATAAATGAAAGAAAACGGACGTTATATAATACTTTATAACTTATCAGCATCTATGTGTCACGAGGGACCGGGTGTGTGAGGTAAGAATCAGAGAGCAGAGAGCAGAGAGTTCCAAAGGGAAAAGTGCACTTTAATCTGGCACCAAAATAAAATGCCCAAAAACACAGGGCGCAAAAATACTGACCAACCCAAAACACAGGGTACACGGTCCGGAGCACTAACACACCCAACGACACCACACGTAAAGCAAAATTCATCCCGCACAAAACAAGGGCGGGTTTACTAGGCTTAAATGAGGAAGCACATCAGGAAAACACAATTAGACACAGGTGCAACTAATAAGACAAAACAAACAGAAAAAGGAAAAGGGATCGGTGGCGGCTAGTAGGCCGGTGACGACGACCGCCGAGCACCGCCCTGAACAGGCAGGGGAGTCGTGACACTATGAGCCTTTATGTATCATCACATACAGTGTAACTTTGGTTGCCTTGATTGTCTGGGATGCCCGGACTTTCAAGATGAGTGATACTAACTTTATAGAGCTCTGTCGTGTAACACAGCTTCCGACACAGGGATTAGGTGTTGCAATGTCAGAGAGCTTGAACCTTTGTATTATAAAGATCAATGATGCTGAGTTCTGAATAGGTATGGTAAGTTTATGTTTCAAACTGAACCAAACTGCAGTGTGTCCCAAGTTTCCAGACCTAAGAGGTGGTCTGGGTTGAGGACGAGTCAGTGATGGTTAACCCAGCGTCTGAAAGCTGGGTGGCCAGCGTTCTGCGCCTGAGGATGACGGACAAAGAGACGGGAAGTTCAGCGGTCCGGGTCTATGCTGAGTGACATGGCAGAGGCATGCAGAACCTGTCGAGCTGCGCTGGAATATCGTGTACAATAGGCCCTGGAATGAACACTGTCACCGTGGGGTCATTCGGAGAGATAGAGCAACAAAAGGTAAAAGGTAAACAACGCAGGTTGTCATTAATCAACCCTCTGACCGCACCCTGCTCCTGCCACTCCCTTGGGATTTGTGATGACAGCCAGTTAGTACAGCCAGCCAGCAACCAGCAGACATTAGCTTTGTGTTTCTAAAAAACCTCCAGGCTAGGCTGACTGTGGGTTCATAAACTCAGAAGGCTTCACAACTAAACCAACACACTCTTATGTAACCTATTGACTGACAACGTCTGGAACTTACTGTTTGTCTCTGTGTCTAGATACTGCAGGTCACATATCTCTCTGTGGCAGCAACCTCATAGCGTAAAGGTAAGGAACGCAAATCGTTTGCTCTTTCTCCCACCGGCAGTTTCATATGTCTTTTGTTGTAGGGTTTACTTTATTTTGTACGTGTTTTCATTGTCCTGTGTTACTGCCGTGTCTCTCCGAAAGTGGCAAGGCTCAAGCTGGTAGAGGCAGCAGGGCGCTCCAGCGGAACTATACAGTAGGCTGACCCACAGACAGCAGGGCCCTTTGATGAGCAATGAATGCGTCCAGCCGTGGAGAACCGTGCGTGTCGCTCTATTGGTCCTGCTCACTCAGACAAATCAGCATCTCTCATCTCACTACTCACACAGCTTGACCCAGAAGGTGGCTGTCAATTTGGCATGGAGTTAACAGGGGTTAATGTTAGGTTAGTCAGAGCAAGGCTGGGTTACAGAACGGGAGTGCAGGGCACGTGCCCCGCGGCCCTCGACCTTCAGAGGATGGGGCACCCTGGAGGTTGGGGGCCTCCAAAAAGCATATGAACACGTTCTAGGCAATGGCAAAATGTGTAGAATTGCAGGAAATGTATTTTAAACCACACAATTTTCTCTCATCCCCATGACAAAATGTGTAGAATAGCATTATAAAACTGCACATTTTTATCTCTGCCCAATGTCAAAATGTGTTGAAATGCAGGAAGTTAGCTGTTTTCCTCCCCCAAAATATTTGAGGGGTTGGGAAGTAGGTGACCCGTGGCCCCAAATGCGTTAGTCTGGCCCTGTTGTTGAATGTTGAATAACTAGCCCTGCTGCTCCATGGGGATGGGATACTACCCCGACCGAGACTCACTGAGCTCACACTGGTTAGAGGCGTTGTGATGACATGAAAAGAGGGGCCCTCGGAGAGTTTTCCTGTTAAAGAAACAAGAACACAAAAACAAAAGGGAAAGTCAATTTCATGAACGAATATGATTGGCTTGTGTTTGATGACATTCAGTTAGAATTGAAAGTTGAGTAATAGGATATGTCATTCCTTTAAGACTAGACAGGCCTCGGGACAGGCCTGCGAAAAGAGAGGAAGACAAGGAAATATGGGAGGGTTTTTTCATATCACCATCATTCTATCAAAACACACAGCAGACCAGCACTGTCTCACCCAGATTTGTTCTCAGAGAGAAAGGGAAGAAAGAAAAAAAGAAAAAAAAGTGGATGTGTGAAATGAACTATTTTCAAATGAAGAATGTGTAGAGATATAAACCATGTCTGTCCAATCAGCTCATGTGGTCTTCGTACTTGGAGTTTTGACAGATGGACATTTTTGCTTCAACTACTCATTGCTATACAGAATAAAAATGTCATTATATTGTACTGTGTATTAAAACATTAAACTTATATACTTTGTTGATGTTCGCTTTGTTATTGCCACAAAAATGTGATTTCATTTTACCGTAAGAAGAAAATCACTTGCATATACTGTATATTTTGAGGAAGGAGGTACTGAACCCTTTCATGGAATCATTTCTCTATGGAAACTAAATTCATTCTGCTGTATGAATGTCCATTGAGATTCTGTATTTGAAAAATAGTATTGCATGCTTAAGGACACATTTTCTGGAAAATACTGACAATTTTGACAATCAGTTCTCTGTTTTATGTAGTTCAATGAGGGTGATTAACCATTATGGTTTGGTGAAAGTACATTTATTCAACAAGTGAGCTGTGTTGAAGTTTTAGCCACATCATAATTGTTTTCTCCTTCAAAGTAAAATGACTAATTTTCTGAAACCAAATAGCCTCCTACAGGTAATGGGGAAGGTAACATGATCCTCAAGCATACATCTTTATTTGAGTGAATACATTTATGACGTGGGCCTATGCACAAATGAGGGGCAATATACCGACAAGGATCAGGTTAAGTAAATAGACTCAGAGATCAGTTAATAATATGGATCAAAATAGCTTTTTTTGCAGGCCTTAGAAACAGCTTTCTCTTTCCAATCAGGACAAGCCAGTTGTTAGATGGTTGTTTTAAGCTCAGACAAACATCAGTCATCACCTACCATCACCGACAGAGTCAACCATGAGTCAACACTTAGTTCCCAGTCACAATAGCTAAGGTGGGCCTCCGAAGAAATGCTTAAACTGCATTCAATTGTCTGGTGAGTCCAAGCTCGTTCAGCCCCAATGGCAAATCTGTCATGGTTTTAAAAACTAATGACATAAACAATGATCTTTTTTTGTTTTCGGTTTAGCGGTTACTTTGGAAATGTGGTTAGTGCCTTTTAATGGAAAGTGTGTGTGTGTGTGTGTTTCGGAATTATGCATAGGATGCACTTGAAGTGCATTTTTTATGGTGGATTTGTGTAGACCCAAGTTCCAACCCAACTTTAAGTTCAACGTCTGTAACCTACTTCTTCCTTCTGAAAAAACAACAACTGTATATCAAACCAAGCAGCACACGCAAGTGCATTCATTCCGACACAGTGTAAATATGAATCCTCAAAGGATCTGGTAAAACAGCTGCTGTTTTAACAAGTGGCTTCAAGGGAAATACAAAATGCTGTCATCAGTCGCCTCCCTGTACACTATCTCCTGCTAGGCAACAACTCTCCATTCACTCCCAGAGGGAGACAAAAGATGTGTGTCAGGCTGGCAGAGGACGTGCCTGTTTTCTCTTCCTGCTCTCAGTGCCAAGAAAGAGAATGTGTCTCCCTATGGGGAAGGCCTATCGATTACAAGGTGAAAAGGTTTCAGAAACTCTTGGTGAAATCCAAGGCTGTCTGCCATTTTACTTCCCCCAAGAAGAAACAGTAAAAATACCATGGGAGGAACGTTTTCATGTTTTGAATATTGATAGCAGTTCAGGTTTTCTTCCGTTTCAACAAGTGAAGAAAAAAAACTGTTGACATTTTCCCCAGTAAAAAGAAAACATGGCACTGTATGAATTTAGTAGTATGGCATTCCACCTGGCACCTGCAAAACGAAAACAGACCAATTCTTGTATTAGGGCTAACATGTCTCCCTACAGAATATGCCCTGGTATGCCCCTGCTAGAGGAACTGGCTGGCCCAACGAAAACACAAAGCTAAAACTGTCAATCTTCTCTACAGTATATAGTAACCATTTTAATTCGAAGAAGCTTGAAAATTGATGGCCGTACTATGAATGGACCACAATAATCCTGTCATTAGCATAATCAATTGTACAAAAGGGATTTTCTATTTTCTATTAATTGGCAGTCTTCCTTATTGGTTTCCTCTAAGACAGGGATCAGCAACTAGATTCACTCGCAGGCCAATTATTTGTTTTAATGGATGGTCAGGTGGCCGGAACACATTTACAAATAATTTGTAGACTGCAAATTGATATGCAAGAAGAGATATAAACAGATATAATATTTGACTAAAATATAATTATTTTATTTTGTACAAGATCACATATACAGTATCTCGCTAATAAGCATGAAAACACTTTGGAACAGATTTCCAAAATTAAAATCACTTGGAGCTGATTTTCTGGTGTTTTTACAGTGTTTAATGTCCAGCAATCATTTTTTAGAACATGGGGATCAAGTAAAATCACCCGCAGGCCAAATTCAGTCCACGGGCCACCAGTTGGGGAACCCTGCTCTAAGACATCAGAGGACAGTTTGGTCTCTTTGAGTTGTAGTTTTTAATTCCCAATGATGTCTGGTTATTAGGTCTTCTTCTTCCTTCTAGGCCTCCTCTAGTAGTCTGCCTACTTTCCTTGCATGGGAATAATAGAGAGGTCAGGAGAATGGTCTCTCTAGTTGGTGTTGATGGTGGGGATAAATGAAGATTGATGCCCCCGGTCTAATCATCACAGGTGTTTGCTTTTATGAGCAGCGTCTTCCACAAGCAGTTTCTCATTACACTGAGCAGAGCAGGAGGGCCTTCAAGCCTCCTGCATTCCTACAATGCTCTGAGGAGTGTGTAATTTAGGAGACTAAATTTAGGGGGAGGCAAATCAGTTTTTATTCGAAGCAGACCTGACTCAAACAGAGATTCACCACACTGTGGTTGGACTTCAAACCAGCTCGTTACTTGCTCTTTCTCATTTTCAGACTGCTGTAAATCTCGTTCCGTCTGAACTCAGCGAATAAAGTCATTTGACTTTTGTTTAATTTGTTTCATCATGGCTGGAGACCCTCTTAACCATTTGCACATTGATGGCAGCAGCTGATTGATAATTTGTCAACTATATTCTGGTCAATGCACATCAATTCATATGCTCAAATTTCAGAGGACACCTGACAACATCCTGTGGCAACTGTTTGTAAACACATGATTATCTGAGCAAATCCAGTTATGTGACTCAAGTTAAATAAAATAGAAAACACTGCTCTTCCGTAAGAGTGATCTTCCTAGTTAAGATAAACTGAGATGCAGAAGGGTTGGATTCCACTGTGAGTGTTCATCCATCATCATTGGTATACCAGAATAAAGGCTAGGTAAATGAGGCTGTTTGTTGTCCCTCAGAGCAAATATTGGATTGTCCAGATAATGCTGTGAGTCGCTTAGGATTTCCCACAAAGCCTAAGGTACACAGATGTCTAGCCTTTTTAAATGGAGGAATTGATTCCTACTCTTTCTTCTTCTTTCAAGCCAAACATCAGTAGCAGGCTCAAGTGGCAGAAAGTTTCCGTTGATGATCCAGACTGACACCAAAGTCTACTGGGAGATTAATGAGAAGGGAGTTCCGTCTCACTGACAGACACACGGGGCCTTGTTCAATCAAAACAGGTTACTGTGTTTCCAGAATAAGGCAAAAACTTTCAGCACACTATTATTTTTTACTGGTATATGTAAAACTCCCTGTTATTACATATTTGTTACTTAGTAATAACATAAGTCATTCCCTTATAATTAAATTCAAATGGATATGACATAGGTATTAAGGAGATGTTCTAATGTAATTTTAAAGGTAATATGAACCTTTATTTGAATAAAAAGGAAAACTATCCGTTGGTCAGCTGGTTAAAAAGCCATCCCTGTCTCCTCCACTTTTTAGTGCATTATCACCTCATTGGAACCAGTCATCTGTTAAACAAGCAGCCACAACTCAGTGAGGGAAAAGTGAGCCCTCTACTGCTGAGTTCTATCACCAGACTCTCTCTCTCTCTCTCCTCTTGTGCACACAACCTGTCAATGTCAGCTTCTGTTCCCTGCAGCCCTGGAGAGACTATGATCCGGGAGTTTCCTGCCTAGTCAAGCACCACACAGCGCTATTGTGTTGTATGTCACTATACAGTATGGTACATGATAGATCATGCTCCACATTGACAACCCAAAACATGTACATCAGTCAAAATTGTATACACAAAAAGACAGGCTAAGATGAAAAACATACAAATGTCAGAAGGAACTTTTGAATTCACTTGAATTGCACCAGGAAAATTAACTGGGAACTAACTGTGGAATTGTATGACTGCAAGATAGGCAAACAACGTAGTAATGGAAAATAAAGTGTGTAGATATGACATTCACATAGATAATAGCAGCTTTCCGCTAGACTGGCTCCAAAATGAGTTGAGCATGTCTAACTCCTTGCAGCTCAGCCTTTGATCTTGTGTTACATCTGTGAAGTATTCCGCGAATTTGTGTCCCTGTGTGTACGCCTTAATTAATTGTAGCCTCCCAGTCCTTTGTTTCTCTCGCCTGCAATGATATCACAGGAGCAAACATGGTGTCTCCCAGACTGGTGTGGCTGTTTGAAGTTCCACTAATAGTGAAGAAAAATCATAGAGAGCCAGTCCTAGATGCTTCCCATTGATCTCGCCTCGCTGGCTACCCTTGAAAACCCTCTCGCCTTCAGTCCCACCGATAATCATCTTTAATGAATAGCTGTGTGCCACGGGAGTGCTGACTAATAGGGATCATGTCAAGGTTCAGGTCTCAAAAACAATCAGGGATTTCCATCTTAACCGTCTGGATGTCTTCCATAATGCCACACACTCTGTGATTGCTCTTGTAATGGGCTTACACCGAAAATAAAACTTGGCACCGTCTAAGCATTCTTGCCCAAGCCCAATCCAAAACCCCAAGCTTGAACCCTCCCTGCCTTCTACACCTCCTCGCCGCGGATGTGAACACTGCCTGTTGGGCTGTTTCAGCAGCTCTTTGTTGCTGTGTTCTGATCTCAGGTGGAGATAGCACTGTGCGAGTGATTGCCTTATAAAAGGCGAGATTGCAAAGTTGGCGACTCCTGGCTCAAGCACAGCTCCCTCTAAGTGTGTCTGAAAGGCCCAACTTGAGCCATTTCCCCCACCTCCAGGGAGGCCCTTATCATCTGCAGGGGTCATCTGCAGGGGCCAGAGACTGTATATCACTTACAAAATACTACACTGATACTGTAAATTAAGTTTAATAGCTGTCGAGGCCAATTAAGGATTCTATGGTTTGTTCTTTTCCGATAAATCGGTAGCAGAAAAACATTTGAATGTTTCAAAAGAAACTGTATTGCTCCAAGGCTATCAATCAGACAGTGGCAGCTGCCATATTCTGCTGATGTTTGTGGTCTGGCTAATCGTGTCATGTCGAAGTGATTGCACATGCCCTTTTCACTCCCCGGGGGCAGATGAGCATCATAATTACTCAAGTCTCACTCTGACAGGCTGCCATCGCTTTGATTTAGGTTGCTGTAATGATGTGTTTGGTAGCATCTAAGGCTTAGCCTGCTAATTTCTTTGTCACAATTGGTGTAATAGATTGAGATAAATGGCTGGTAGAACATGAACACACCTCCCTCATTACTGTAATCACCGCCAATGTTGTCACTGCAGTGGTCAGTCGTTTCAAGAGAATTCAGGCAGCTCCCATTTGAAGAAACAACACAGTTAACCATTCCTAGCAACTGCACACACTTCAATTTGAATTGCAGGAATATTTTCTATAAAATAAAATAAAACATTTGTCTTACAACAGAGAAATAGTGAATGTCTAATACATAATAAACAAATATGACATCGCAAATCAGGATTTGGCCCAACTTATACTTCCACAATGTCCTCTTATTTCCACTCTGACCTCTGTTAATCGGTGGAATAGAATTTCTCAACTATCCGTAGAAGATTGCTCCTGTCTCAGTGAAGGTGAGCTGAAGAGGGAGAGCAGACACGTCTGAGGTAGAAGCTTTACCTCTGCTTTCCTGGGGCAACAGGTGTTGACCTGCCCCGAACAGCCTGAGCATAGCGAGATATCCCACTCAACCCTGCTGGGCCTGGGTCCACAATGACGTGCTACAACAGCAGAGATATAGCTCCAATCTGATCATCAGACTGACTCGCTCTGATGGCCCTGGGTTCAACAGAGGTGCCATACAGAGAACACACGATAATGACAACTGTCAGAGAATCATGGCAAATCAGTGAATTGTAAATTACTATAAAACACCATGTTAATATATGGAAATGCAGGTTGTTACTTAGGTAATTGTAGCATTACTGCAGGTATAAGAGAAACGTATTGTAGGGTTACTTATTTTCCCAGTGTATTCTGATTCAAGTGCGGAAGTAACAATTCCAGTAGATGTAGTCACATAAATCATGACAGGGTCAGAGATTGCCCTACGTAAACACTACAGATACAATCATTGCTCAGGGACTACGTGTCCGACTATTTGCGCCATCTAGTGAAAAGTGATACTCTGACCTGTCCAGCAGCACACAAAGCCAGCCTCCATCCTCAGGTGAGATATCTCTGAAAGCTTCCCTCCTGAATCCCTTAACTAAATATTGTGAGTGTCCCTCTTGACATTCTAGAGCCTGCTTATTTACCTTCAGATCCCAAGGATTAGCAGCTAAGCACTTCTCCACAGTGGGCAGGTGGTCAAAGTTCACAATCCCTGAGAGTGGTGGGAGTCCTGGCGTTTAACCTGTTTGAAAAGGTAAGGAGAATGACTATATTAGTTAAGGGATACATTGAGATTGTTCATTTATTCTTTTTCAAAAAAAATTATCTTGTGAGAAGGAAAAATATAGAAAATCGTGAAAATATAGGATATAAATTCAATGCCTCTCAAAAAATTTGTAAGCACTTAAGGCTAATTATCTGATCAGACTCATAATCCCACTAATTCAATATAGATTCCAATACAACATCACCGAGCCAGCCTCCTGAATCCAGTTAAGGGCTTTACCCAAACTGCAATTACTGTTGAGACTTGGATTTTGTTCTGTAATGACTCAACTGAATTGGACTGCATAGCAGCCCTGTGCAGTGAGCCAAATGACTGCTAACATCCTCCTCTGTGGCTAAAGAAATGGTAGACCAGCCAAAATAAAAATTTTAATAAACTTTAACATGTCAGCAAGCTCTTATATATAATTTATTTTCAACTATCTTGGATGGATCAGAGGGAGATAATTGCTGACGAATTTGCAACAACAACAAAAAATCCTTCCCCCTTCTTTCCCTAGCATAACGTCCGACTTGGGTGTGCTTATAGCGCTGGTGTTTTGGTACAGCTGTGTACTCTGACAGGACTATTAAATAATATTACTCTGTGTGATGTGGACTGTAAAGCTTTTAAGGGAATCACATGTACTTTGAATATGTCATTTAATGTTTCCATTTCCAAGCTTTTAGTGGAGGTAGAAGTACAATTTGGTGGTCTGACTTAGCGCTTGTATGGGTTTGCATATCAATGAATTAAAAACAATAACAAGATTGCAAAAATATGACAACAATGCAACACATTATTTATTGATATGGTTACACTTATCACCAGTCTTCTCTGCAGACAATGAAAAGCCCCAATGGAGCACCTGCTCTCCCTAGGCTTGACTAAAGTGAACGGGCCTTGGGCGGACTGATAGAGTGCAAGACTTGACTAAATGAGGGCACATTGACTATGTGCACTGAAGGGAGGAATCTTCATCTGGGAGGCATCCACATGGGTGGTAAAGTGGGAGCTACGACAGCTTGGCCAAGTGGAAATGTTATCGCACCATACAGGTTTCAGTGAAAGCCGCTTTCTATGAGTACCAGGTAAGAAGGGATCGACAGGAACATGTAAAGATGTTCAACGCCACAGACACTGAATACGTTTATTAAAGCATATTCTTTTCAATTCACTTTCTCAGAAGCACACCACACACAAAAAGTTCTCAATCCTTTTGGCTGGTCTAACGTCTGCATGCATCTACATATACTACCACGAAGCTGTCCAATGGAACATATCCTCTCTAGACCACTATGTAGAACCTGGATCCCTCCCTTTTTCTTGTGATGATGCAGTTCTACCTTAGCGCTGTCTCCTGCAAGAAGGACAATAGTGTGCCTATTCCCAACCACTGACCCCCTACAGCTGGCCCCATGCAAATGGAAAGTGTCTGCTTCCAACAGCTGCCCTCCAGAGGTAAACACAGACAGAGAGTGCTTGTTCACGCTTATCTCTTTACCTGACATCAGCTTCTTCACTCACGCCTAAATATTTAACTCTAGCCAAAAATCCCTGTAAAAACGGACTATTTGTATCTTATGGAATAAGTGGGGAAAAAGGCCCACAATTGGCAGTCCGATTGATGCCAATTTTCAGAAGATGCTTTTTCTGCCAAACTTGAATCAGGGTACAAAAATAGACATTTCATAATTGTAGAATAGGATTAATTTTTTAATGGTGTTGCATGCAAAAGGAGAAGACCAAGTTTGTGGGTGCATTTCCTCTGGAACACACCATACAGCCAGTGTTGTGCTGTGAATTTGTTCCTTTAGTCTTGTGGTGGGACATCTTTTCCAAGGACGTTTAGACTAATCCACTTCAGCTGCCTTCGTTCAAGGCTGGTAACAGACACCCCAAGAACTGACTCTGCTGGTGTAACTGGGCAACCTGGACTCTGAGGTAGACATAACGTAGTAAACGTAAATCTGTCCCCCTCCATTTAGTATGATATGTTACGTTTCGAATGGTATGTATTCATTTGTGGCTGTCCATCATTCATTTCGTATGATATGATGCGAATTCTAATGTGCTGTGGCTAACGTTAGATAGGCTAGGGGTTAGGGTTAAGGGTAAAGGTTAGGTATAAGGTTAGAGGTAAGGTCAAAGGTTAGGACTTAAGTTAAAGGGTTAAGGTTAGGGTTCAGGATGTGTTAGCTAACACTTAATTAGAGTTGCTAATTAGCTCAAATGCGAAAGTTGTCCATGATGAAAATTGAACACGCAACCTTTGGGTTGGTAGACGTTCACTTTATACACCTACCCATCCACCTAAAACCAACCACCCTCCTTTTGTTTTTGCCTTAAGTAACCTTCTGTCTAATGTAACAAAAACATATCATACTAATTTAACTGTCCCAGATTTACATTTACTATGTTACGTCTAGTTTGAGACCAGACTGAACTGGGAGACAGTTTTTTTAAAAGCATTCGACGAGTCTGGGTATGATCCACTTTTATGAAATGATGAGTAACATTTTCTTATTGCAGCGCACGCCCCATGCCCCTGCTGTGAGAACTTGCTGCCGCAGATATGACTCTCATTACGTGTGCACTGAAGTCCTCAGGAGAAAAGCCTACCGTATCAGCTTTCCATTTCCACTGCCTTGCCAAATGCAAACCATGTTGTACAGTTGACATGTGACAAATATTAGAGTTGTTACGAAATATTTCAAGTATAAACATAAATTATTATATGATTTCAACTACATATGAGAACCACTTCCTAAATAACACTTTATAAACCATGTTATTTTCCACATCTTGGTGAAATCTTGTGACCTTTTCATAGCCCGAGTTTCACTGAAAAATGTAGACATACAGAAATAAACCATAGATAGAAACACCCAACCAGTGTGGCTGTTGAAACACCCAACCAGAGTGGCTGTTGAAACACCCAACCAGAGTGGCTGTTGAAACACCCAACCAGAGTGGCTGTTGAAACACCCAACCAGAGTGGCTGTTGAAACACCCAACCAGTGTGGCTGTTGAAACACCCAACCAGAGTGGCTGTTGAAACACCCAACCAGAGTGGCTGTTGAAACACCCAACCAGTGTGGCTGTTGAAACACCCAACCAGTGTGGCTGTTGAAACACCCAACCAGAGTGGCTGTTGAAACACCCAACCAGTGTGGCTGTTGAAACACCCAACCAGAGTGGCTGTTGAAACACCCAACCAGTGTGGCTGTTGAAACACCCAACCAGAGTGGCTGTTGAAACACCCAACCAGAGTGGCTGTTGAAACACCCAACCAGAGTGGCTGTTGAATAATACATTTCTTAAGATAAGGTTTGCATATAAGAAATACTGTAGGTTTTGTAAGAAATACTGTAAAGAACAAACTTTAACTGCAGTATTATTGTGTTTTATTTGTTATATTTGGGAGAGTGCCAGTCTTCACACGTCGCTACTTGTGCTACCATTTTTCATTTTTGAAGGTGTTAAATATACACATCTATTATAAATGAAAGCTTCCTTTTCAAAATAAGCGAATTATGCGGCATCTTCATCATCCAGGATTTCTACATATGGACAGCTTTTCAATTCTGCTGCCTGGGATTCCGCAAACCGCCCCTGAGAGTATTTTCCTGGATTCTAAAGGCAGCGGTCGGGTATGACACTGCTGGGTATTCTAACAGATGGAGACTCAGTATGAATCAGGTCTAAGTCTTGGCCAAGGCCTGAATGTGTGTGTTGGACTACACATCACATTTCTGAAGACCACACAGGTTCCACAAGCATGTCTAAATCTCTCTGCTGCCCTCTATCTTAGTCACAACATCTCCCCGTGGGATGAAGGTCACAAGTTCAACACCAACGGGGTACCCTCATTTAGTGCTGCTAATTACCCCTAAAAAATAGATGTATTTTGATTAATACAAATATGTTTTCCTGACTTTTTATTGGAGATAGGAAAACAATCATGAGGCTAATAGTGTGTGGAGCGCTTACTCACAGACATAGTGATTTGAACCAATCAAACTATTCTACAGGGGATTTTTAACATTTTTTAATTTAAATACCAGTGAGATGGTACATAGTATTTTTCCACTTAGTGGAGTTCAAGGAGCCATTGTGTTTCCCATCACTACTGTTTAAGCCTCCTGTCCAATTTATGCAACATGTGCTCCCAACCTGCTGCCTCTCCTATATAATCTCAAGGTGTTTATCGGCTGGAGGGAGAAGAACCTCAGCAGTGTGAGAAATGACCCCCCAGCCAGTGATCCCACAGCAACAACAACATCCTCCCAGTCCATCGTATTCCTGCGCAAATATACAGATAAAAAGATGATTTCATTACTTATGGAGCGGGTGTCTGAGCAGCAAGGGAGAGGAAGGCATAAGTGATCTCATCCAATGTGCTGAAGCCTCGCAGTTATAAATGACTTTGTCATACCACCATGGTTGGCCATAAATGACCTCACCAGACTTGCTGCTGTAATAAACTAAACTAATAAGAATGTGCAGGAAGAAAAACACTGCCTGCGGTGAGCAAGACTACTAAGGACCGGGACCCGACTGTTAAAAACATAAATCTTGCCCCTGATAAATCTCAACGGACGGCTGTCACCTGACTTGGCGAGTTGGAGTGAAGGGCGGGTTGAGTGGGTGGTGGGAGGATCAACGCTAGAGACACTCACACCTTGGACATCCGCAGCCGTGGAGGAAAGCCCCCTCCACTGTGAAAAGAGATTTCCATATGTACTTGTACCTTCTGTGGCCCTTTAACCCAGAACAGATGTCCACAATAAATACCCTTGACCCACAGAGGCAATTCTAGCGTGCTATCGAGGACACTTTTTTTTTGTAGTTTGCTGAACTTGTTTGTAGGTTTCTGGCTGGTCAACACCTGACCAATCTGCAAGGTTTAATATGGAAGTGTAAAGCTTATCCCTGGACATAGGAGTATAGGAAACAGCAATATATTCTAATCTAATTGGGTAAAGTAACAGCTTAGCTTGCATATACTGCTGGCTCCCGGGGGAATCGTGTGCGAGCTGTTACAATCTGCCTCCTGTTATGAGGTGTGGTAATATCAACTTGCCATTTTACTCTTTCCACTATACAGAGATATTTGCATGTTCATTTGTAATTTATTGACACATCTCTTTGGTTTCTTCTTGGCAACAAAATATTTTTGGGGAACCCGGATTCGAGTCCTTATTGAAGGTTACCATCTGATGAAGAATGAGATATCTGAAAGTGATCACAAGTGGAGCATTTCAAAAGACACAAACAACTGATGCTGCCTGGCCCATTCTTTGTTAAGGGTGGTCACTTTGTGATCAACCATGCGAGGAGGATAAAGACTTGTTCACATGCTATTCAACAATATCCAGGTCAGATAAGTATGCTAATTGCTCACTATGTAAAATGTTTATTTTGTGGAGGAAGCTCAAACAAACTAAACCAATATTTACAGAGGTACTGCAGCCAAATATTCCCACTGTTTCCCAGGAACTACAGCTAGCTCATTTATCTTGAATTCGCTTGAGCACAAAGTTGTCCTTGACACTAAATGTCATCTGACTGTGATGCAGGAAACCAATGCTTGAGTACATATTCCTGAACCATTTTTTATTGGGGTATTAGTTTTAAAAAGCTTTATTGACTTCTTCGGGATCGGTGTCCCTCCCACGGGATGGTTAAGCTAATATAGGCTAATGGGATTAGCATGAGGTTGTATGTAACAAGAAAACTTCTCAGGACATTGACATATCTGATATTGGCAGAAAGCTTAAATTCTTGTTAATCTAACAGCACTGTCCAATTTACAATTATAGAGTACCATGCTATTGTTTGAGGAGTGCACAGTTTTGAACATGAAAAGCTATTAATAAACAAATTAGGCACATTTGGCAGTCTTGATACAACATTTTGAACAGAAATGCTATGGTTCACTGGATCATTCTAAAACGTTGCACATATACTATTGCCATCTAGTGGACAAAATATAAATTGCAGCTGTGCTGGAATAATACATTATGGCCTTTCTCTTGTGTTGCAAAGATGATGGTACAAAAGAAATACAAAAGAACGGTTGGTCTTTTCTTTGTATTATCTTTTACCAGATCTATTGTGTTATATTCTCCTACATTCCTTTCACATTTCCACAAACGTCAAAGTGTTTCCTTTCAAATGGTACCAAGTATCTGCACATCCTTGGTTCAGGGCCTGAGTTACAGGCAGTTCGAATTCGGTATGTCATTTTAGGCGAAAATTGAAAAAAAAAGGAGCGGAACCCAACTCTTTACTGGCAAACATAGGTCACACATGTTAATGTCAACTGATCAGCAGTCTGTATCACAAATTAGGACATCTAGGAGTTTTAAAGATTTGAAAATGGCTATGAGTAAGATGGAAAGATGAACTTGGGTTAGCTTTAGCTTCATTATGGAGATCTTGAAGAGGAATTGGCTGTGCATGTCAGTAGTCATAGAGATCAAGCACATGAACTTAGGAACCTACCCAATGTCACCCTGATCTTTAGGTTACGTACATCTGTGAACCCTGCATCACATGCTTGATGGCGGAAATCTTGGTGGTCTGTTGTTGGTCACTATTAAAACTGCATTATTTTTCTTCCCCTTGATCCCTGGAAATGTCTACAACACCAAGATGCCATCTCTTGGAAGATGCAGCTGTGTGTGGTTACAAAACAGGAAACAGCTGTCAGGAGTGTCCCTATGCAAGGCTCTTTAGGTCTGGGCCCAGACTCCTGTACAGGTTGTCATGTTTGTTTTCAGAACAAGCAAGGTTCGATCTGAGGCGTTCCGGAGTCAATGGGCTAGAGGAATTTTAGGGTTCACAGGCAGATACTTTGTGTCTGGGGGTAAGTGACAGTACATGGCTGAACAGATGACCCATAAGTATACTGCACTTCTGTTCATATTACGTCACTTAAAAATAATATCCACATTCCATGTATTTTATGTTGCTTGTACATGAGTAATGTTCAATAACCTTTTAACATTAATATTTGGAGACACCACGTCCAAAATGATTGGCACCCTTTGTGAAAATAAGCAAAAAAGACTGTATAAATAATAAATAATAGATATACTGGGCTATATTGTATGTTATATTATTTTATAGTAATACAATTGCTTAGAGAAAAACAATCTTACAAGTAATACAACAAAAAAAATCACAAAAAGACTAATGACACTGTGCCTTTTTATAAAATGTTTCATGAAATTGCAGAAAACATTAGGACGGATCGGAGCAGTGGTGTAAAGTACTTAAGTAAAAATAATTGAATGTACTAATTAAGTAGGTTTTTGGGGTATCTGTACTTTACTATTTATATTTTTGACTACTTTTACTTCACTACATTCCTAAAGACAATGATGTACTTTTTACTCCATACAGTTTCCCTGACACCAAAAAGTACTCTTTACATTTTGAATGCTTAGCAGGACAGGAAAAATGTCAAAATCACACACTTATCAAGAGAACATCCCTGGTCATCCCTACTGCCTCTGACCTGGCGTACTCACTAAGCACAAATGCTTAGTTTGTAAATTATGTCTGCGTGTTGGAGTGTGCCCCTGGCTATCCCTCAATGAAAAACAAGAGAATCGTGCTGTCTGGTTTGCATAATATAAGGAATTTGAAATTATTTATACTTTTCCTTTTGATACTTAAGTACATTTGAGCAATTAAATGTACTTTTGATACTTAAGTACATTTTAAACTAAATACTGTGACTTTTACTCAAGTAGTATTTTACTGGTTGCCTTTCACTTTTGCTTGAGTCATTTTCTATTAAAGTATCTTTACTTTTACTCAAATATGACAATTGGGTACTTTTCCACCCCTGGATCTGAGACCATTCATTCATACATACTGTAATCTTTCCAGATCCTTGATATTCTTCATCTGCCCTTATGGACTCAAACCAAATGGTTTTCAAGTCTGGAGACTGAGATGGCCATTACAAAATGTTGATTTGGTAGTCAATAAAATATTTCTTTGTGGATTGAATGTGTGCTTGGTGTTATTGTCTTGCTAGAAGATTCACAAAAATGTACGCTACTGTATTTCCTTGACAGGTACATAAGCATGTACAGTAGGCTAATTTGTAGCAACACTGAACCATGCATGAGAGCACCAGCTGTTCCGGTTGACCACAGGCCACAGGGCCAGATTGAATACCAGGACTCGTACTCAGAGAATGTGCTGACCAGCTGGCAAATATCTTCACTGACATTTTTAACCTGTCCCTGACCAGATCTGTATTACCAACTTGTTTCAAGCAGACCACCATAGTGCCCGTGCCCAAGAAAGCCAAGGTAACATTTGCCCCATAGCACTCACATGTATAGCCATGAAATGCTTTGAAAGGCTGGTCATGGCTAACATCAACACCATCATCCCAGACACCCTGGATCCACTCCAATTCACATACCACCCCAAATGATACACAGATGACGCAATCTCTATTGCACTCCACACTGCCCTCACCCACCTGGACAAAAGGAATGCATATATACGAATGCTGTTCATTGAACACAGCTCTGCATTCAACACCATATCCCCCTCCAAGCTCATCACCAAGCTCAGAACCTTTTGACTGAATAACTCCCTCTGCAACTGGATCCTGGACTTCCTGACAGGCTGCCCCCAAGCGGTGATGTTAGACAACAACACATCCGCCACACTGACCATCAACATGGGGGCCCCTCAGGAGTGTGTGCTTAGTCCCCTCCTGTACTCCCTATTCATGACCGTTTTGCTGTGCATGACTCCAACACCATCATCAAGTTTGCTGACGACACAACAATGGTAGGACTGACCACCAATGATGAGGCAGCCTATAGGGAGGAGACTTGTCAGTGTGGGGCGTGGACAATAATCTCTCCCTCAATTTCAGCAAGACAAAGGAGCTGACCACAGACTATAGGAAACAGAGGGGAGAGCAACCCCCCATCCACATCAATGGAACTGTAGTGGAGTGGGTTGAGAGCTTCAAATTTCTCTTTGTACACATCACTAAGGAATTAACAGGGTCCACACACACACTCACACACTTGTGAAGTGGGCACGGCAGTGCTTCTTCCTCCTCGGGAGGCTGAAAAGATTTGGCATGAGGCCCTCAGATCCTCAAAAAATTTAACAGCTGCACCATTGAGAGCATATTGCCTGGCTGCATCACCGCTTAATAGGGCAACAGCTAGGCACTCGACCGCAAGGCGCTACAGAGGGTGGTGAGTATGGCCCAGTACATCACAGGGGCCGAGCTCCCTGCCATCCAGGACCTCTATACCAGGTGGTATCAGAGGAAGGCCCAAAGGCTCCAGACACCCAACCATAGACTGTTTTCTCTGCTATCACACGGCAAGCAGTACCAATGCACCAAGTTTGGAACTAACAGGACCCTAAACAGCTTCTTCCCCCAAGCCATAAGGCTGCTAAACAAGACAGTTAAATAGCTAATGAAATGGCTACACGGACTACCTGCATTGACCCTTTTTTGCACTGGCTCTCTTGCACTGACTTTATGCACACGCACTGGACATCTGCAGTAGCGGTGCGTGGGTAAAATCACTGGGGAAGTTGTTTGCTCTATAACTTGTTAGTTCATATGGCCTGCGACCGTGATATATGCTTAAAACTAGTTAGGGATAGGTGGGACGCAAATGTCTCAACTGGCCAAATGCCAGGGAAAATGCAGTGTGCCAGATTCAAATAAAATACTATAAAATTCTA
This sequence comes from Oncorhynchus kisutch, assembly GCF_002021735.2. Taxonomy (NCBI): domain Eukaryota; kingdom Metazoa; phylum Chordata; class Actinopteri; order Salmoniformes; family Salmonidae; genus Oncorhynchus; species Oncorhynchus kisutch. The sequence continues at coordinate 32,533,065 of NC_034187.2, forward strand.
ACTTTCATTAAATCACACATGTAAGATACTCAGTTAAAGCTACACTCGTTGTGAATCCAGCCAACATGTCAGATTTAAAAAATGCTTTTCGGCAAAAGCATAAGAAGCTATTATCTGATAGCCTGCACCATCTGCACCAGCAGTAAACAAAGGGGTTCGCATATTTCAACCCTGCAGGCGCTACACAAAATGCTGAAATAAAATATAAAACATGCATTACCTTTGATGAGCTTCTTTTGTAGGCACTCCAATATGTCCCATAAACATCACAATTGGTCCTTTTGTTCGATTAATTCCGTCCATATATATCCAAAATGTCCATTTATAAAGCGCGTTTGAGCCAGAAAAAAACTGCTTACAAAAAACACAACGTCACTACAAAATATTTCAAAAGTTGCCTATAAACTTTGCCAAAATATTTCAAACTACTTTTGGTATTTTTAAAGGCTATCTTCCACTTGTCTCCTTCCCGTATGGTAGTCATTCAGAATGTCCAACTTGGAGAAGATGACCGGCCCCTGGAGACGCTCGAAAGCTGAGGAGATGAGTGGTAGTGGGTAACAGTTTTTAACCGTAAGGTCATTAAGACCCCGGTAGTTGATACACAGACCCAGGGTCTTGTCCTTTTTCTCCACAAAGAAGAACCCAGCGCCGGTGGAGGAGGCAGATGGACTCAAAATCCATGCAGTGAGAGAGTCCTCAATGTACCTTTCCATCGCTTTGGTCTTCGGACCCGGCAGGGAATAAAGTCGCCCCCAAGGCATTGCAGTGCCCAGGAGAAGTTCGACAGCACAGTCGTAGGGCCAATGTGGAGGAAGAGATGTGACGTGGGCAGAGTTGAAAACCTCCTGTAAATCCTGGTACTCCGTGAGAACGGAGGAGAGTTCCGAGGTTTTACCCAAGGCCGCAAAGAGACGTCCCTGGGCAGGCTGCGCCGACATCAGACAATGTGCATGGCAAAACGGCGTCCAACCCATGATGGAACCTGTAGCCCAGTCAATTAGGGGATTGTGGCTCTAGAGCCATGAAAACCCCAAAACCATGGGTACATGAGGAGACTCCAGGAGCAGAAACTGCATAGACTCACTCTGGTTGCCTGACTCTCGCAAGTGGATAGGAACCGTACTGTGGGTGACTTGCCCATCCAGCACTCTGACGTCCATTTGGGATGGAAAGGGGTTGAGTGTAGATACCCAGCTCCGACCCCAGGGTAGTGTCCATAAAGCTCTCGTCGGCCCCAGAGTCAATGAGCACCTGGATGGATTTGGAATGGTCTCCCCACAACAGGGTAGCATAGAGAGTCTTACGAGTAGTGAGAGATTGGAAACTCCTTGTATGGCTTACCAGTACACACATACCTACTGATGAGCATGGTCTTTTAATGGGCAGGTACATAAGAGATGTCCGTAGCTCCACAATACAAACAGCTCTTGGTGTTCGGTCCGTGTAAGCGTTCAGCAGAAGACAATCTAGCCCTGCCCAGTGGCATGGGCTCCGGAGAAGGCGAGTTGACAGCCCTCTGTGATTCCGATTGATTTCGGGTGACACCGAATTCTCTCGGAAATGTAGACTTAAGGCATTTCTGTGAATCCTCGGAGGCGAGTTGGAATTTGATGACGAGCGAGGGAGACAGGGAACAGACCCCCTCTCCCTCCTACATTCCCGTAGGCGCCAATCAATCTAGATGGTCAAGGCTAGTGAGGGAGTCGAGGTCCATGTGCAGCTCCCGGGCTGCGAGCTCAGCTTTAATCACCTCCGATAATCAGTGAAGGAACATTTCGAACAGGGGTTCCAGGTACTCACAGCCGCCAACATGCAAAACAACACCACGTTGTTGGAGCAGCTTACAAGCGGATATCTCAGTAGACAGGGGTGAGCTGCGAAGAAGCGCTGCTGGTGGTGTGGTTGCTGAGAGTCTGGGGGATTACTGTTGTGGCTTGCTGCCTAGTTGGGAATCTGCGGAATTGCTCCAGCAATGTATTGAACACATGGTCATGGATTTCTGCCAGGGTATGGAGTCCCTCCATAAGGCTTTACAGTAACTCTTCTAATGATGGCTCCTTGGTAGGAGACAGCATTGCGGAGCTGGTCAGAGTGTGCTGAATCAGTCATGGGCAGTTCGTACTATCACGGCTCAGGCTAAGACCCAGATGCAGACACAGGAGGCGGATAGTACGAGTCTCAGAGTTTATTTCAGTACAAGGGACAGGCAATCGGTAGGTCAAGGCAGGCAAAGTCGTAATCCATATCAGAGTCAGGCAGGTACAGGACGGCAGGCAGGATCAGCGTCAGGACAGGCAGAAAGGTCAGAACTGGGAAAACTAGGAAAAGGAAAAACTAGAGCACAGGAATCACGGGAACATGCTGGTAGGTCTTGACTGGACAAGACAAACTGGTAACAGACAAACAGAAAACGCAGGTATAAATACACATGAGGTAATGGGAGACACTTGATGGGGGATGGAATCAATCACAAGAGAGGTGAAACAGATCAGGGTGTGACAGATTGTCTTTTATTTTATACTTTTTTATCAAGGGAGGCCAAGTGCTTGCTGGCTTACCTTGCATGCTATGCTATGGACGGCAACAGTGTCAAAATCTTTATGACCAGACCGCATCAGATAGACGGCCTACACATTCAGATAGAGGGGCGCTGTTTCGTTCGCTCGGATGCTTTCTACGGTGAGATACATTCAACCTCTTGCGCAATGATGGAAAATTATGAAAATACAGAGAGGTGAAAGATAAATTATTTTATGCATTTTCTTTTATTTATTTTGGGTGGGGAAGCATCCACACACCATTGGACAACTGCTGTTACGAAGCATGTAAATAATACAATTTTATTTTATTTTATTTAAATATTGTTACTATGTGTAATTCTACATGGTTGTACATATGCACAATTCAGAGAGCTTGGCTATTTTAAAATACTTTAATTTGGACTCACCCATCTGACAGCTCTTTTTTTTGGCAGAAATGTGACTGCGAAACAGCAGGAAACAGTAGCCTCTATACATAATGTATTATCATAAGAAGTAAGAACAGTTGGTATATCAGCATTAAGTGGATATATCAACATTTATGTAAAAAACGTGCAATGTAAATACTGTATTCTGGGACTATGGCCAGCCTAAATATTGAGGTTTGAGTCGCTACCTCAATGGCATTCTCCTTCAATACATTTTTGCATTGAATACATCTTGAGTGTTTTCTTGGGAGAGTGAATTTTGTCCCATGGTCTTTTGCTACAAATCTCCACCACATTCAGCAAGAGAGATAAACACGCTGAGGCAAACATGATGTTGATGAAGATGGATTATAAGAAGCATGTTAACCAGGTAGAACACCAGCAAGTGACCATTGATTTGACATTCTATTTATCAGCAGGGTATTCGGGGGACTTAATCATTTGTTCATCCAATGATTGTTGCTGAAGGCATTGTATCACTTATATTTTTTTGAACGGTGTGGAGAATATAGCCGAGGGTAGGTGTTAGGGCTGTCGCGGGGACCGTATTACCGCCACACAGGTGGTCACGAGTCATGAAGGCAGTCAAATTCCATATGACCGTTTAGTCATGGTAATTAGGCTTCTCCTAGCTCTGATGCTGCTGCTGGTCATTTGTAGCCTACCAAACGTACTAACTGCCTGTTACTCAGCACTCTGTTGTACCTCTTATCACTCTGACATCAATGCAAATGTGATCGAAAATCTATCACTTCAAGAGAGCCCATGAGCTCATGTTACGCAACATTTCTATAGGCTATACAATTGCTCAAGAAAACAGAGTGATGGCCTCTACTAAAAAGAGGATCCCATCAGCTTTCTATAGGCTAGGCCTACTATATTTATTTCTCAACTTTCCTAATATTAAGCACATTGCTTATATTTACAACAGGAGTATAGCCTACCTGGCTGGCATGCAAATGAACCACGGGAAGTGTCCTCAATTTGTTATTTAAGTGAATCGATCACATGTACTGTATATGTATCTTGGTGCATGATGATGGTCTATTATAGATTTGAAATAATTCACATATAATATTTTGTATTTGTAAAGACAATATTAAATCAAGGATAGTCTGATGGGTGACAATATTAGCCTATCACTTGTGAATTATATATTATCACTTGTGAATGATGCCCAGCATAATAAAAAAAAGCCTCTTTTTGCGACTTTTCCTAATAATAGTCGCACACCTAATGTAGCCTAGCCCATAAGCCTATATGTTTTGATAAGGTTTGTATCACAACTAAAGTGACCAAATAAGGTCTTAAAATTAAGCACATTAATCCGTTTTACGAGTGGTGTAGAGCCTAACTGGCATGCAGTTGAAGTCGGAAGTTTACATACAGTACACAGTACACATACAGTACAAAACTATCGTTTTGGCAAGTCGGTTAGGACATCTACTTTGTGCATGACACAAGTAATTTTCCCAACAATTGTTTACAGACAGATTATTTCACTTATAATTCACTGTATCACAATTCCAGTGGGTCAGAAGTTTACATACACTAAGTTGACTATGCCTTTAAACAGCTTGGAAAATTCCAGAAAATGATGTAATGGCTTTAGAAGCTTCTGATAGGCTAATTGACATCATTTGAGTCAATTGGAGGTGTACCTGCGGATGTATTTCAAGGCCTACCTTCAAACTCAGTGCATCTTTGCTTGACATCATGGGGAAATCAAAAGATATCAGCCAAGACCTCAGGAAAAAAATTGCAGACCTCCACAAGTCTGGTTCATCCTTGAGAGCAATTTCCAAAAGCCTGAAGGTACCACGTTCATCTGTACAAACAATAGTACGCAAGTATTAACACCATGGGACCAAGCAGCCGTAATACCACTCAGGAAGGAGATGCGTTCTGTCTCCTAGAGATGAATGTACTTTGGTGCGAAAGTGCAAATCAATCCCAGAACAACAGCAAAGGACCTTGTGAAGATGCTGGAGGAAACACGTTCAAAAGTATCTGTATCCACAGTAAAACTAGTCCTATATCGACATAACCTGAAAGACCGCTCAACAAGGAAGAAGCCACTGCTCCAAAACCGCCATTAAAAAGCCAGACTACGGATTGCAACTGCACATGGGGACAAAGGTCGTACTTTTTGGAGAAATGTCCTCTGGTCTGATGAAACAAAAATAGAACTGTTTAGCCATAATGACTGTTGTTATATTTGGAGGAAAAAGGGGGAGGCTTGCAAGCCGAAGAACACCATCCCAACCGTGAAGCACAGGGGGTGGCAGCATCATGTTGTGGGGGTGCTTTGCTGCAGGAGGGACTGTTGCGCGCAACAAAATAGATGGCATGATGAGGACGGAAAATTACGTGGATATATTGAAGCAACATCTCAAGACATCAGTCAGGAAGGTAAAGCTTGGTCGCAAATGGGTCTTCCGAATGGACAATGACCCCAAGCACACGTCCAAAGATGTGACGAAATGGCTTAAGGACAACAATGTCAAGGTATTGGAGTGGCCATCACAAAGCCCTGACCTCAATCCCATAATTTGTTTTTGGGTAGAACTGAAAAAGCGTGTGCGAGCAAGGAGGCCTACAAACCTAACTCAGTTACACCAGCTCTGTCAGGAGGAATGGGCCAAAATTCACCCAACTTATTGTAGGAAGCTTGTGGAAGGCTACCCGAAACGTTTGACCCAAGTTAAACAATTTAAAGGCAATGCTACCAAATACTAATTGAGTGTATGTAAACTTCTGAAGAACTGGGAATGTGATGAACAAAATAAAAGCTGAAATAAATCACTCTCTACTATTATTCTGACATTTCACATTCTTAAAATAAAGTGGTGATCCTAACTGACCTAAAACAGGGAATTTTTACTAGAATTAAATGTCAGGAATTGTGAAAAACTGAGTTTAAATGTATTTGGCAAGGGTGTATGCAAACTTCCGACTTTACATAAGTACATAACTGTACATAAGCAGTGCGCGAGTTTCAAGTTTGGGGAAGATCATTTTTACCCTAAAAATGCACCATTATAATAAAAGCATTACATGCATAATTGCATTTGCGGTCACTTTTGGTAATGGTGTTTTCTGCTAATGGACCATTTGCGCTTATAGCCTACTACCATTGCTGCGCTTATAATGTGAAGAAATAGTCTAATGGTTAATTTGGAGAAAATATCCTTTCTATTTTTTTCACCTTTGTTCAATTGTATACTTCATACTGTAAAATAACGCCACGGAATTCTAAGAAAATCTTGTCTGCTAAATTAACTAGTGTAGCCCACAGCCATTTGTCATAGCCAGATCCGGACCTAACATAAGGACAACACAGAGTATGTTATTCTGTTCTTCTGAAATTAACTACATTTTCTTCATATCATGTTTCTTTAGACCTGTCTAAAATAAATAATGGATTTATTGGTGTAGGCTATATTACATGGATTTAGACTTTTTAAAATGTAGATGTTCCAAAGATCAGCATCAGTCTGTGGAAACCAGGAGATGCTAAATGTGTGGCTTGTATGGAAACCAGGAAATGCTAAATGTGTTTATGTTCATTAACGGTCAATTACTGTGAGACCGTCAGTTATTTGCTTGACAATCACCGGCTGACGAAATTTCATGATCGCTGCAGCCCTAGTAGGTGTCGACACTAGGGTGATTTGAAGGACCCAGAAGCAGATATGGGAGATAGGAAAGACTTGGTTGTAGCAGACTGTTTTTTAAAAACCTTTATTTAACTAGGCAAGTCCATTTAGAACAAATTCTTATTTACAATGACGGCCTACCCCGGCCAAAACCTGAACGTAGCTAGGCCAATTGTGCGCCGCCCTATGGGACTCCCAATCACGGGCGGATGTGATTCAGCCTGGATTCAAACCGGGGACCTTAGTGACGCCTCTTGCACTGAGATGCAGTGCCTTAGAGAGCTGCGTCACTCGGTCTACATCCTGTCATCTTAGTGTCGCAGACAAACTCTGATTGTTCTTCCACCCACACCCTATCCGCTGCGGCCCCCAACACCACAATTCTCAACATGAACAAAGCGGAGAGCAAGTCTTCCCTATGACCATAGGTTGGGACTGCACTTCATCCAGCAGCCAACTTAGTAATGTCCAGTTTCTCATTGTCCAATTAGTGTGGAACCTAAACAAATTAATGTGGAAGTGATGAGAAAAAGTAAATAAATCACCATGACCAGAAGGCAATATTGCATTTTCAGAAATATACATTGTTGCTGGTATAGTGTTCAGCTACACTTTCTTTTGAGGTGAATTCAATTGATGATTGTCCCACTATAGAACTGAAGGCCAGAAAGCTGCTTTCCTTTAGTTTCCTTGCTCCCAAGTTTGAATACATCTCCCATCTTAATAACATTTGAACAATTACTTTTAAAATGTATTTTGTATAGATATTTTATGTTATAGTACCTGCTGGTCAGCCTTTGTTTTCTTGTTGGTGCACAAGTAGTGGGAGAGAGGATATTTAGACTTCTTGCAATGATGAACCAGCTAGAATGCTGTTTGTAATTCCAGATGTTTTTTCAAGAAGAGGGCTCAGTGGGCGGGATAATACGGGAAACATTGTGCAAACAATGTGCTTTTTTTCTTCCAGACAAAGTTCAGGATCAAAGGTCCATGTTCGAAAAGAACACAGCACTTGACATCAGCAGTGTTTATCGAACGTCAAATAGCCTACATTGCTTTTAACCCATTTGTTCCCACATTTTTACCCAGACATGCCACTATGCAAATCTTATGCCATTTGTAACGCTAATATATTTCATAACCTTTCCAAAATGTTATTACAAAATTGTCATGTAACATGGTAACAAGATTTTTATTTTTTTATTTTACCCTGTTTTCTCCCCAATTCCGTGGTATCCAATTGTTTAGTAGCTACTATCCTTGTCTCATCGCTACAACTCCCATACGGGCTTGGGAGAGACGAAGGTTGAAAGTCATGCGTCCTCTGATACACAACCCAACCAAGCCACACTGCTTCTTAACACAGCACTCATCCAACCCGGAAGCCAGCAATGTGTCGGAGGAGACACCGTGCACCCGGCACCCTTGGTTAGTGCGCACTGCACCCGGACCGCCACAGGAGTAACTGGTGCGCAATGAGACAAGGATTTCCCTACCGGCCAACCCCTCCATAACCCGGACGACACTAGGCCAATTGTGCGTCACCCCACGGACCTTCCGGTCGCGGCCGGTTACGACAGAGCCTGGGCGCGAACCCAGAGTCTCTGGTGGCACAGCTGGCGCTGTGCTAACCACTGCCCCACCCGGGAGGCCCGTAACAGGATTTAAGAGACAAATACTCTATATAAATCGGTTATGTTTACGCTCCAAGATTGTCCATAAACATTGTATTTCATAGACATAACTATTTAATGAGGACAATAGATATCAATTCAATTCATTAACCCAAGTTGAATTAATCCAACTGCAGTATTAAACAAAACAAACAAAAACACAACAGACATTAATAACATTGAACAGGTCATCAGAACAGGTCAACTGGTCAGAACAGGTCATCAGAACAGGTCATCTGGTCAGAACAGGTCATAAGAACAGGTCAAGAGGTCAGAACAGGTCATCAGAACAGGTCAAGAGGTCAGAACAAATCAGATAAAATGTATTTGTCACATACACATGGTTAGCAGATGTTAATGCGAGTGTAGCGAAATGCTTGTGCTTCTAGTTCCCACAATGCAGTAATAACCAACGAGTAATCTAACCTAACAATTCCAAAACTACTACCTTATACACACAAGTGTAAAGGGATAAAGAATATGTACATAAAGATATATGAATGAGTGATGGTACAGAACGGCATAGGCAAGATGCAGTAGATGGTATTGAGTACAGTATATACATATGAGATGAGTAATGTAGGGTATGTAAACAAAGTGGCATAGTTTAAAGTGGTTAGTGATACATGTATTACATAAAGATGCAGTAGATAACATAGAGTACAGTATATACATATACATATGAGATGAGTATTGTAGGGTATGTAAACATTATATTAAGTAGCATTTTTTAAAGTGGCTAGTGATATATTTTACATCAATTTCCATCAATTCCCATTATTAAAGTGGCTGGAGTTGAGTCAGTGTGTTGGTAGCAGCCACTCAATGTTAGTGGTGGCTGTTTAACAGTCTGATGGCCTTGAGACAGAAGCTGTTTTTCAGTCTCTCGGTCCCTGCTTTGATGCACCTGTACTGACCTCGCCTTCTGGATGATAGCGGGGTGAACAGGCAGTGGCTCGGGTGGTTGTTGTCCTTGATGATCTTTATGGCCTTCCTGTGACATTGGGTGGTGTAGGTGTCCTGGAGGGCAGGTAGTTTACCCCCGGTGATGCGTTGTGCAGACCTCACTACCCTCTGGAGAGCCTTACGGTTGTGGGCGGAGCAGTTGCCGTACCAGGCGGTGATACAGCCCGACAGGATGCTCTCGACTGTGCATCTGTAGAAGTTTGTGAGTGCTTTTGGTGACAAGCCGAATTTCTTCAGCTTCCTGAGGTTGAAGAGGCACTGCTGCGCCTTCTTCACGATGCTGTCTGTGTGGGTGGACCAATTCAGTTTGTCTGTGATGTGTACGCTGAGGAACTTAAAACTTACTACCCTCTCCACTACTATCCCATCGATGTGGATAGGGGGGTGCTCCCTCTGCTGTTTCCTGAAGTTCACAATCATCTCCTTAGTTTTGTTGACGTTGAGTGTGAGGTTATTTTCCTGACACCACACTCCGAGGGCCCTCACCTCCTCCCTGTAGGCCGTCTCGTCGTTGTTGGCAATCAAGCCTACCACTGTAGTGTCGTCCGCAAACTTGATGATTGAGTTGGAGGCGTGCATGGCCATGCAGGTCATCAGAACAGGTCAACTGGTCAGAACATGTTATCAGAACAGGTCAACTTGTCAGAACAGGTCAACTGGTCAGAACAGGTCATCATAACAGGTCAACTGGTCAGAACAGGTCATCAGAACAGGTCAACTGGTCAGAACAGGTCATCAGAACAGGTCAACTGGTCAGAACAGGTCATCAGAACAGGTCAACTGGTCAGAACATGTCATCAGAACAGGTCAACTTGTCAGAACAGGTCAACTGGTCAGAACAGGTCATCAGAACAGGTCAACTGGTCAGAACAGGTCATCAGAACAGGTCAACTGGTCAGAACAGGTCATCAGAACAGGTCAACTGGTCAGAACAGGTCATCAGAACAGGTCAACTTGTTATCAATCATAAATACAATGTGTGAACATTATAACAATTTTAAGGGGTATGTATAGGCTCCCAGAACCTATGTTACTACAGCGCTGTCACCACGACCATCCTCTACACTCCTCAACAGCTACTGGACGTATGGAAAGACATGGGCCTGCCTGTTGAAACACCACAGACTGGTATCCCACTGGCTACACTACCTATGTGCAGGCGGAAGCTTTTTTGGGTATATTGTGTGTGTGTGCGTGTATGTGGACATGGGAACACTCAGGGGCACCAAGGAGCATGTTCACAGTTAAGTAGATACACACATACACAGTTTCACACTCATCATATCCTGCTGCTACTCTGTTCTTTATTTGACTATTTCTATCCTGATGCCTAAACATTTTACCCTGCCTTTATGTGCTTATCTACCTCAAATACCTCATACCTCTGCGCAGTGATACGGTACTGGTACTCCCTGTATATAGCTTCGATCTTGTGTATTTTATTACTCTTGTTTCAAGTTTAATTTTTCTAATTTGTTTTACTCTGCATCATTGCGAAGGGCTCGCATGCCAGAAATTCATGCTAAAGTTTACACCTGTTGTATTCAGAGCATGTGACAAATAACATTTGATTTGATTTATTGCACGTTCAACTTCCCTATCCATATGTTATTGTACACACTATGAACCATAGTAAATATTCGGTAACATCCATGGCTAATGACCTTTTGTGGTGCTTTGAGGCCTCGTGTGAAGTCACCTCAAACCCTTACTCTGGTGGAGCTGTTGACTTGTGATGGAGAATTCCTAATGAGAGGAGAAAATCAAACCTTTCTGTAATTGGACACTGTACTGTACACAGTAAAGATTCTCCAACTCCCCTGCCCCTGAATAACTTCGCTACCTGATCAAAAGATTGCCGAGGGTAATAAAAATTCCTCAACTACAGTTAAATTTACAGCAGCACTCATTAGTTGAAATAAAACAGATTAATACAAGTGCAACAAAATGTGACCTATAGGTTTAATAATGAAGTGGAGTCTACTTAAGCATGTCCTTTCCATTCTCTCCAGCCATCCTGGACTTCACATAAAAGCCTTTAATGAAGGTGTACACTGGAAAAGGTGGCTGTGGAGAGTGTTGAGGGGGGATCTTAACTGCCCTCTGGTTCTGTTTGTAACCTCTAAATAGAAACGTGTGATTCAGCACACCTACAGTATCAAGATCTGTTGACCAGTATGTACGTTGCACATCAACTCTGTGCACTTCTACGAGCCAGTCTTAGTCTACTTTGTTAGAATAATGCAAAAAATTATAATACTTCAATGATATACTGTAAAATGCTAAATTTATGGGTTAAATGAAAAGTATTGAAATAAATTGTTGCTCCAGTTTATTTTATTTGAATCTTAAATGTGTTTACATCTCAGGGCTCTAGCACGTACCAGTCTGATGTATTTATGTTAATTAAACTTTAGTGTTAGCCCACATCATGTATTCCCACAGGGACAGGCTATTAGTTCAGAGAAAAGGAAGCCACTACCTTATTATGGGGCTAATTTTAGGCACCAGGAAAAGATATTTGGAGAGTCTTGGCGCAGGAGCCAAGTGCTGAAGTACCCTTACACTGCTCCCTATTCCCAGTGGTGAAGCAGGGGTGATTTTGGTACTTGAATGAGATCAAATAAACAATTTACAACGTATACAGTACAACTTCAAAAGTGGCTTATCGGAACAGGCATCAAACATGAATGATTCCACATGAAATAGCAACGCAGTATTTACCATAATTAGGGAAATATTTGTTCCATTAGTAAAGGACAAATAGATTAACATGGCTTTGGTTGAGAGGCTGTTGTGTAAGCGCACATTTTGAAGGATTATTGTAACATGAAATACAATGTGAAACTTTTGCAATGCAATTTAATGCAAAATGGTTTGATTTCAGATACTATTGTGTTAGAAATGCACTATTAAAGCATTCTAGCTATCAACAGTGTCATGATAAGTATTTACAAAAATAGTATCTGAACAGTCTTGAATATGAAGATTTTCAGACATCAATATCTGTAGGATTACAAGGAAATAAAAACTTGAAAGCTTGTTGAGTGTCAAAACTCTCTTAAATCTTGGAGTCGGCTCTGTGCTAACTATAAACCTGGCTGGAGCAGTAGGGAGGAAAGGGGGGAAACTTAACAAACTCACATTAAACATGATGGCTGATTCATTGCAGATGAAACAAGTGAAAAGGACACTTGGACATCAGGTTCCAAGTAAATTATTTTAAGTAGCAGAGTTGACTCGAGAGATGTGGCGCCGGGCATCTCTTAAAACTCTGTGATGTTTATTAAGTCTCGACCAGTGAAAACCTATCATCTTCAGAAGACATCCCGCAGGTTGACAAAAAAAAAAATATATATATATATATAAATAAATAAAAGAGTACGCTCCACTAATATCACTGTGAGGCAGTAATCCTGAGTATGAAAATGGTTGAAAGAAATTCAGTTGAAAGAAATAAAGGGGCACAAAAAAGTTAAAACAACAACCCCAAAAGTACACCAGTCTGAAGGATTAAACAAACTTAGTTTGAGCTTATTGTGCAACTAAGCAAAGTTCAAATAAAAAATATAACTTTCACATAATGAAAAAGTACCAAGATGCAATATCAAATATTGCTTTGAACTCCAAATATATAAGCACAAAGGGGTATCTATGGGAAATCATCTGATTAACCTCTCTATAAGAACCAGGAATTTGCACCCATTGAACATTGTGTAAATATGCTACTTGACCTCATCAGGGTAGTTCAGCAGGAGGGTGAAGTTTAAAATATTTGTTGTTCTAATGTGACATCAATTTACAGCACACATTGCACACTGTATGTACATAGGAGCCTCCACCCCTACTTCCCCAATCGGGCAGGACCACCCACCCATGCAGTGCTGAAACGGAGTCTAGAACTGGTCATTAAACTGTTTCCCCAGGTCAGTCAAATCAGACTTGTTAAAGCTGTGAAATGGGGGAAAGAGAGACCCCGCTGGAGGCTGTCCAGAAATCTCAGGCCTCAACAAACTGATCTTGATAATATTTCTGTTTGCTCCAGCTACAAAGAGATCTGCATCGGTCCACAACATTCTATCATCTGCCTGATGTCCATAAATATGCTGGAGTGTGAGTGTTTGTATGTCTGATGTTGTTATATCTTTATATATTATTGTGTATGTGTCTGTGTGTGTGTGTGTTTGTGTGAGAAAACTGTCCAGAGTGAATATTGTATGGCTGAAAATAAGACCACCATGGCGCCAGAAGTTTCTAACAAGGGTTGGGACATGTCATACTGTAGGCCTATGTGTGCTACATGTTTACCATTGTCATCTAGTCCAATTTCTACAGTCCTCACTTGAATATCAGAGGATAGTAGTGCAATGAGACAGAGTGGTCTATTTGTGCAACTCGTTTTGAAAAGGACAGCTTTACTCATTCCAAATGTGTAAAAATGTTAACCGAATGGACGTTAAAGCTTCCTCAGAAAGTTGGCCCACATGGTCCTGTGATTTCCGGCTGCACCTCGAATTGTGTTGGTGGAAGTTCTATCTACCCATTTCCTCACTAAAATACTCATATGATATTCACGTTGTCACAGCTGTGTCCAAATCTGCAGAATGTGCTGGGCTACATTATGAGAGTGGTCAGCAACGAGGCCCATAAATCTCCTCTGTGCTAATCAGTAGGATGACTTAGCACAGCTCAGGGACTTTGCTGGAAGGAAATGGCATGTAAAAAATAGTCAAAAATATCCCTCACAGAAACCCTTTCCATCCCTAGCAACAGCAAACAGGTCCCATTGGGCGATTCTCTGCTCTCATAACTAACCTATTCTCTGGAAGGGGGGAGTTAAGAGGTATCATAACAATATGGCTGCCAAAATCAGACTGTAGATATTTACATCTGCAACAATGGCCTTCAAGATTCGCTCTGTGAGACATAAATGAAGAGGTTATGGCAGAATGATGAGGGGATTGGAGGCCTTACCCTCACGCTGAAGAATTTCACCCAATGTTTTGGCTGTTAACCTGCTGAATAGAAATCATTTTGATTTTCGCACCGATAACATGGGAAGGTTTGCATACCAGGGAGAGCGGCAAGACGATTATTTGTGATCAAAGCCGGTGCAACAGTGCCACCGTGTCTTTCTATACACGGGCAGCAGTCCGCACAGGGGAAGAGTTCATGACGTCACCTCTTTAACACTTTAACCAATGAGCCGTACGGTATGCACACATGGTCGCAGAAACACACACGCACACACATAGGCCCACACTACGTTCAAGTTAATTTCATCATAAGCCTGTTACCTGGGCATGCGGTGTCACACGTCAGTCCTAATATGGACACCTTTTGGGCATCTTCCCCTTCAATAACATACAACCATGAGTAAATTCATCTATTCAAATTGTGGTTGACATTGAAAACAAAAAAGGCAGTGGGTATTTAAAGTTAGAAGGGAAATGAAGAGTGTAGGTGTTAAAGCCAACCCAAATGAGCAGTGTTTACCAAATCATTGCCCCCTTCTTTCTGTTCCCAGCCAATGAATGATGGGTGAGTCTCTGATTCAATAGGCCTTTTTCACTTTGGGAGGAATTCTCTTCTGGCAGTAGCATAACCCATAAATAGGTTCTGGTTACAGATTGTCTGCTGTCTCTTTGGTAAAGTGTGGGTGGCTTTTTGGAACTACTCTTCATTTTAAGCAGACAAAAAAGCTATGAACAAAACCTCATGGGGCTACACTTTGGGTATTTTTTTATTTATTTTTTATCCTGCATGATATTTTTCAATTCTATTTATGATTAACACATGCAGGATCCTTCACTTTATGTTTGAGCACAGTGCCCCTCAACATTGTTAACCAAAGAAGGCTGACAAAAACATGGGCAGAACATTAGTCAATGGTTTTCTAGGTTGACTCTCTCTTTGATTTTTGAATATTACATGTTAACTTGCATTCCCGAAAATAACGTCTTTGGACTGAGTCTCATTACTCTGTGGTGACCAGATCTGAAATGTAGCAGACATCCAGCAAATGTTAACATTTAAAAGTCACTTATCGAGAACATGGAGAAAATGTGCCATGACCACATTAACAAATGGCTGTTAATTGATCGTATTGATGCAACAGCATGTTCAACATGCTTTTCAAACTGCAAAATTGGTTTGAGTGTCCTACCTTTTAATGCCTGTGGAGATAAACATAGAATAAGGATACTTGAACAAAAACACAAGTCAAGGGGAAATAATAACCAGAACTCAACTAAGCAAAGATCTAAAAACTTTAGAAAATGTACTTCTAAAGTAATGCTGGCCTTTTATCAACACAACAATATGGTTATTAACAGAAACAAATAGTCCTGGCACCACACTGCAATTTTAGATACCTGTTGAATAGTGCTTTGTGAAAGTTTGAGCAGGGCCGTTTCTAGCGTTTTGTGAGCCCTAAACAAGTTTTTGGCCACTACCTTTCAGGCAAAACATTTGAGTAGCCCTGACCTTGGCAGCAGAGAGAAACAGTTGCAGATTTAAAGTTAATGTTCTGCTATTCTACACGTTTTGCCATGGGGAGCAGATTTTTTCCCCCCAGTTTTAAAGCTAATTTCCTGCAGTTCTACACATTTTGCAATGACTTATGCCATGTTCATATGATATCTGAGTGATAGTGACTAACATAAACAATGGGGGACCACTCGAGGTCAGGGCCCTAGGACACATGCCTTACCAAATTCAGAAATTGCTCGTTGTGTATTTAACTCTCCTAACTAACAGTAAGTTGGGCCCCCTACTGATTGCTGGGCCCTAAGTGACTGCTTAGGTTGCGTATGCGTAGAAGCGACACTAAGTTTGAACTAGGGGTCGATGCTACACATTGGTGGCCACAGCGGAAATCAATCCCATGACCCTTGACATTGCAAGCGCCATGTTCTACCGACTGAGCCACACAGGATCACCGGCCACACAGGACCACCATTGATAGACACAGTCACAGAGTATCATTCCCTAAGTTGGGACCTTTAATTACACTCTTAGAAAAAAGGGTTCCAAACGGGTTCTTTGGCTGTCCCCATAGGAGAACACTTTTTGGTTGCAGAGAGAACTATTTTGGGTTCCATGTAGAACCCTCTGTGTAAAGCAGTGGAGGCTACTGAGAGGAGGACGGCTCATAATCATGGCTGGAACAGAGCGAATGGAATCAAACCATAGCCGAGTTTGAATACTCTTACTAACCGCACTAACCATGCTATTTGTGATGTGAATTGAGTTTATAGCATGCTTATTGGTCATAGTATGGATATAGTTAGTATGCCAAAAGTTCCCGGATGTCGTACTAAATTTGTCAAAATACAAAGTAAACATGCAGTGGACACTATTTCCGTGCTTTTAGGGCCCATACTGCAATTCTTCAGAAAATGGGAGTGGCTTCACAACGTTTTCAGATTTGAAGAAAATGGCAGAAAATATGCAGCCGAAGTCCGATGAGAGCGGATACAAAATGTTGAGCAATTTAATAATAAAGTCATGACTTTTCAAATAAGTCACGTCACACTTTCCGTTGGCTGACAATTTGTTAGCTAGGCTATCCTAGTTACTTAACGTTAGTTGGCTACTAATACATCGAACTTACCAGGCAGTATTATTAACTATCTTCTAACTAACTACCGACGTTTCTTGACTTGATTATTCACATAATTCTTAGCTAAGTGGTATAGTTGTTGTGCGTTTCAATGGACATGGTTCATTCTGGCTATCTACTCCAATTTCAGAGCACTCTCGCTCAGAATAACTGATGAATTTACAAACGCTCAACACCCATTGAATATGGCCGGTGTAACGTTAAACATCAGCAAAATAAAAAGCGTAATTAAATTGTTGCCAGCAGCACAGTTACAGTCACCAACGCTCTGGATAACATGAAAACAGCCTAACCAGCTCAACTAGGGCGAGTAAAATGGTCAGAGTGAGGTGTTCTCTCATTTGTATCTGGAAGTAGCTAGCCAACATTAGCCAGTTAGCTTGGGTGCCGTTGAATGTTTGAATCAACCCTACTCCTTGGCCAGGGCATCCAGTGTGCGCTCTGAACGCTCCGAGAGCGAAATTAACTGAATTAAGAACAGACAATCTGGACAATCTGACAATGACCAGAGTACACTCTGGTACTCCATATTGAATTCACAAACACACCCGAAATCGTAAAATGTTTAGCTAGTCATTTCTTATGCTAACAAGCTAACAAGAGGTTGCATAGCAACAGCACCAACTTCCAGTAGACAGGCAAAGCCCTAGTATGCTCAACTGAAATGATACCATTTGTTTACAGTATACTAAAATTAAGTAATAGTATATAGACAGTGGGGCAAAAAAGTATTTAGTCAGCCACCAATTGTGCAAGTTCTCCCACTTAAAAAGATGAGAGGCCTGTAATTTTCATCATAGGTACACTTCATCTATGACAGACAAATGAGAAAAATAATCCAGAAAATCACATTGTAGGATTTTTAATGAATTTATTTGCAAATGGTGGTGGAAAATATGTATTTGGTCAATAACAAAAGTTTATCTCAATACATTGTTATATACCCTTTGTTGGCAATGACAGAGGTCAAACGTTTTCTGTAAGTCTTCACAAGGTTTTCACACACTGTTGCTGGTATTTCGGCCCATTCCTCCATGCAGATCTCCTCTAGAGCAGTAATGTTTTGGGGCTGTTGCTGGGCAACACGGACTTTCAACTCCCTCCAAAGATTTTCTATGGGGTTGAGATCTGAAGACTGGCTAGGCCACTCCAGGACCTTAAAATGCTTCTTACGAAGCCACTCCTTCGTTGCCCGGGTGGTGTGTTTGGGATCATTGTCATGCTGAAAGACCCAGCCACGTTTCATCTTCAATGCCCTTGCTGATGGAAGGAGGTTTTCACTCAAAATCTCACGATCATTCTGTCCTTTACACGGATCAGTCGTCCTGGTCCCTTTGCAGAAAAACAGCCCCAAAGCATGATGTTTCCACCCCCATGCTTCACAGTAGGTATGGTGTTCTTTGGATGCAACTCAGCATTCTTTGTCCTCCAAACACAACGAGTTGAGTTTTTACCAAAAAGTTATATTTTGGTTTCATCTGACCATATGACATTCTCCCAATCTTCTTCTGGATCATCCAAATGCTCTCTAGCAAACTTCAGACAGGCCTGGACATGTACTGGCTTAAACAGGGGGACACGTCTGGCACTGCAGGATTTGAGTCCCTGGCGGTGTAGTGTGTTACTGATGGTAGGCTTTGTTACTTTGGTCCCAGCTCTCTGCAGGTCATTCACTAGGTCCCCCCGTGTGGTTCTGGGATTTTTGCTCACCGTTCTTGTGATCACTTTGACCCCACGGGGTGAGATCCTGTGTGGAGCCCCAGATCGAGTGATATTATCAGTGGTCTTGTATGTCTTCCATTTCCTAATAATTGCTCCCACAGTTGATTTCTTCAAACCAAGCTGCTTACCTATTGCAGATTCAGTCTTCCCAGCCTGCAGGTCTACAATTTTGTTTCTGGTGTCCTTTGACAGCTCTTTGGTCTTGGCCATAGTGGAGTTTGGAGTGTGACTGTTTGAGGTTGTGGACAGGTGTCTTTTATACTGATAACAAGTTCAAACAGGCGCCATTAATACAGGTAACGAGTGGAGGACAGAGGAGCCTCTTAAAGAAGTAGTTACAGGTCTGTGAGAGCCAGAAATCTTGCTTGTTTGTAGGTGACCAAATACATATTTTCCACCATCATTTGCAAATTAATTAATTAAAAATCCTACAATGTGATTTCTGGATTTTTTTCTCATTTTGCCTGTCATAGTTGAAGTGTACCTATGATGAAAATTACAGGCCTCTCTCATCTTTTTAAGTGGGAGAACTTGCACAATTGGTGGCTGACTAAATACTTTTTTGCCCCACTGTATGTAGTATATACTCATTAAGTATTTATGCAGTGTTTAACTTTATGCAAAGTTACCATGTTAATTGTTAGGCTTTCCGTATGATTCTGTAGGGAAAGCTACCCTTATATTTCATAACTAAACAACATTAGCTTGGAGGATTGTCAGTGTCCATCATAACATTTCTTGAAGTAGCAACTATTTACAACATGAACAGTTTAATCTGACAGTTTAAATAGTTTAACAAGCTCTCATGGTTTTTCTGCCTGCTATAATGGAGGCACTGAGAGTTGCTAGGATCTGTAACTACAGTGTAATATAGGCAAGTTCCAGTATCATTACTGCAGATAGTTTAGTGCTTCAATTAGAAGGAAAACCATCCATATGGCACTGATATGCATCTGCAAGTAATAAAGTCTGTCTGGGATGTCATGAGTAATTATGTCATTCATTGCTTCTGGATTTATTTGAATCATGCAACATAAATTATGTGGTGCAATACTATGTAATCAATGTTAACTAAACATGTCATAAACTGACTACCATAGATAAAAATGATTAAGTTGGGCAAGGATTGCGAAACTTTGGAATTCTTTGAAGCCATCCTGATTCCCACTAAAGCCAGGCGGGAAAATAAGTAGATTTTATTTTACATTATGATTCATGGTGACTTCTGAATAAAGTCCTTAGCCCTTGCATCACTATGCAGGTAAATAAAATCGGAAAATTTGCTGTGCCAAGACATTCACGGCCACGGCATCTTTGCAAGAGACAACCTGCAATATGGGCTAGCAATAATGTGGGCCTTTTTTCTCCTCTTTCAGCAGAAGGTGAGAAACCCAGCTACCAGCATTTCAGTCGTATTTGTAAGCAAAGTTCTTGCGATAGATAGTGGGACCCTGGAAGCTATGGGTTGTTATAAATTACCTGGAGATGAGTGTGATAAACCTTGTCCAAACAGCTCCCTGCTGGCATGGGCGACGTCCAGATCTTCACCCATCTCTTCCCACAATGCTTTGTCACATTTGAGGAGATCTGAATCTGGATGTGGTTGACTTGGGGGCAACAACAAAAAATGTCACATACAATAGTTATTAAGCATATGCAACACCAAGCTATTGTGTGCCTCCTGAAGCTGTCCACCCACAGGGAGGGACATTGCATGATGGGAATAACAAAATGCTGTTCTTTGATGGAGTTGGTTGAGATTTGAGAAATAGTTTCAAGTCCGCATGAGACTTCCATATTCAAACATTATAAAGATTCCAACTTTAGTTCATTTGTTCAAGGTCAAAACGCTGTACTGTCCTCTTAGCCAAGGGTATTTCGGTAGTTCTCAATTTTCTGGCAGTGTTGTTTGCCTTTTATAAGGATGTACAGTACAAGTTATCTATGGACAAAGTGTGTGGTTTAAAATAAAGTACTCCTTAAGCATTTGTAAAGTCCTGTTCCCAAACACATGAAAGGCTAGGTTGTACTCCACCAAAGGTTTCCCAAATCTAAACATAGCATTTCTTCACATAGCCAGACAGTTAACCACGTAATGACCATGATAAGACTGTTCTTTATCGGGCTAGAAAAAAGGCTTTGAGGATAAGACTCAGTGGATACTAATTAAGACAATACAGTCAGTCAGAGCTTGGAAAGAACAACTTCATGTTTAATTGCTTAAATCAACATGATAAGATGCTCTTTAAATGTCTGCGCTAGCCTGGAAGCATGCTGACATTTCGAAAAGGCATTCGTTGTTTACTTATTTTCCAGTCAAGCCATCCATTTAAAAGATCCAATCGAGCACAAACATCAAGGCGGAGACAACGCAAAATACTAAACAATACCATACAAAAATGAAAAAACTAAATATTTTTTCTAAATATTGCAGATATCCAAGATAATAGATCATTTTTGGGGCTTTGCAAGGAGCTAGACAAACGTGGAGAGGAAAAGTTAATGAGTACAGTCATGAGATTTCAGTGGTGGTCTCCTCCTACTCATCGGACTAGACTGTTCAGAACCAACTCTATCTCATTATCAATACCATTACAGATGAAAGCCAAAGCCCAATTCAGAGTGGCTCCAATTGCCTCAATTAAATATGTGTGGTTGAATGATAATATCTTTTCCTGAAAAAATACAAGAAAAAGACTTCAGCATGAAATAATCCTACAATCAAAAACAATCAAGTTCAACTTTGATGTTGTTGTTCTACCAAATCTTAGGAATACATCTGGGGTAGAAATTGTGTTTTGGGCTGAGCCGGCAGGCGCCGCTGGACCGCTGTGTCGTGGGCCATGGGGTAGGCCCTTGTTACTACGGTTACCATGGGGTTACCATCAGCCTGCCAGCAGGAACCCGCCCACCGAGCGAGAGAGAGTGAGCTCTACTCCACCAGACCAGACTGCCTGAGCCCCCAATCCTCAGTCCCTTCAGAGCCGTCCAAAGGCTGTCCTGGCACTGTCTCATCCCTGCATCAAAACCAGCTGAGGAGGAGTGTCGTGTGTCCAGCAGTCGTGCTCAGACATGTTTGTAGTGCATTGCTATTCTAGAGACAAACTGAATTGTTAAGTAAACGAACAAGCCATACTATTGATGGTGGGAAGCTATCGCCGCACCTCCATCAGTTTATTCTGTATTTGGACAAATGAAGGGAAAAGGGTAAAGGGGGCCACTCTACTGTATACAACAGACAAGTAACTGAAACAGTTAACATAATATAGAGTGGGGTAAGTTGAGAATTTCTTTACATTTAGTATCACTCCGTCAAGGGAAATATAGTTTTCTTTCTAACAAAGATATCTACATATATTTCAGGATGTTGTGTATACCTGGAAATAAATCAGAATTCATGTAAACATTACAGTTTTGAAAACATAGCTTGTCCAAAAAAAGTGGTCTCTTGGCACAACTTACCCCAGGTATCGGGTAAGCTGATCCGCAGGACAGGGTATGTTAAGCCACCTATACATTTCCGCACTGAAATAAATGTTACAACTACCTTCTTAAAACCATATATCTTTATTTCCCAAACACAATTCAACACGTTTTGGTCTTTTAACACAGGCTTAACACACACTTTGTACTTGTTTAAACACTTTTAACATAGGCCAGGCCCTGTTGTTACCTGCCTTGGATTTTGCCTGGGAAGAAAACACTTCAACATGCTCAAATTGCCATTGACTCAACCATTGGCTCAACCTACCCCATGACAAACATTTTGACTATATTAGCCCACACAGCTACAGACTTTCATGCTAGGTTTAGCACCTCATATTGAAGCTCATATAGACCCCAACTGATGTACAGAACAATCTTAAAGTTATCTACTTCGGTGTAGATACAAGCATCATGAAACCTCTAACACCAAAAAATAATTCGACTTTTTTACTTACCTTGCTTATCCCTTTTTTTCATGTGCTTTCTTACTTCAAAGACTCCTTGAAATGATGACCTCTTCCTAAATATTTCTTCAAATTGTTAATTTTGTGTACGGGTTCCTGGAAACAAGGGTGGTTCAACCCCTTTGGCTTAACTTACCCCACTATTCCCTAATACTGTGGAAAGTCACTTTGGTGATGATATGATCATATACTCTCTTGGTGATGGACAGTATCTTTTGATCTTCTGACTACAATTTTATATGTAACATCACATGTCTAAAAACGGACTATTTCACAGCTGGAAGCATCTCACAAGACAGTTTTCCAGTTGGGCTGAACAACAGTGTAGTCTCCCCCTGCCCAGAGGACTACACGGCCACTGAGGCATGCCAAACAGAATACTCCCTGATTACACTAGGCTGCTGGGCAAAATATATTTCTTCAGTTGTTAGACATTACAGGAGCAAATAAACAGGGCAATGAATTTCCCATCCTAAGTCAACAAAATGCAGAGGTCAACCTATCTCACCGGTTTACCCTGGCCCAATTATCATTAGGATGTCGTGCAGCTGCAGGAAATGATACAGCAGACATATTGGAGCTAGACTGATGTAGATACAGTATTTAGACTGTTTGATCACCAAACAAAGGATCTGAATGACTCTGCCACTTAAGGTCTCAGACACCACAAATCACAAGTGGTTTTAATCTACGCCACTTTCTTGATTATGGTTTAATTTGTGCATTGCAGCAGTAAATGGTTGTTCTTGACATTTCACATTGGCACGGAAATTAACATTAGGTGAAAATCAGATATACTAGGTTTGAGACGGGTTTGGTGCCCTGTAGGCGCCAGTTGACTCCTTTCTTGTTCTGCACTCCCTGTAAGATGGGACATCTGTTTGCAGGCCTGTAATATTGTAGCAGGCATTGTGCAAAGTATTAGACAATACCCACCTATGGTACTTAGCTGTGCTGTGGAATTCCAGCTCAGGCCTAAATAAACCATAGCCTGCTACGATGCAGGCTATGGTCTTCCGCACAGACAATGCACATAATGATGCAATTATTTACATTAATTATTTCTATAAATCGTAACATTTGCTTCAGTAACAAAACCCCTTTGATTGGGAAACTAACTGTATATATATAGATATTCCACAAACAAACACCTTCATTGAAACAGAAGTAATGGTGGTCAACTACAACAGGAATCTGTGAGCCAATGAAGCATAGTTTCTGATGGCCAATGCTGACCTTTTGGGTAACTTCCTACTCACCCAGAGTCAAACGAACTCTGGTATACCATTTTTATGTCTCTGCGTGCAGTTTAAAGGATGCTGAAGGTAGCATACCAAGCTTAGCTCAATTGCTGGATGGCTAAAGGTATCTACGAGCCAGCTTCTCGCAAAAGCAGTGAAATAGACTTAACTACACAAAGGATGGGTGGTTAGGACTTTGTACTCTAAGTAATCTTTACAAGTATATATGAAATTATAATATTTTGATTATAGTTGTTTTTGGAACTATTATCTCAGAACTACTGTACACATATCATGAATCCTCTGTGACAGTGGGCACAAGGATAGGCTGTGCGCGAGTGTCAACACAGCTGGCCAGCAGAGACAGCAGGACAGTGGCAGTCTTGAGTGACTTTTCTAGCAAATGTTAGCTATATATCAAGTAAGCAAAGTGTGAGAAGAGTATATCAATGATAAATTGATTGGACATGATTTGCAAAAACAAACACCTGTATATATGAGGTCCCACAGTTGACAGTGCATGTCGGTGCAAAAACCAAGCCATGAGGTCGAAGGAATTGTCCGTAGAGCTCCGAGACAGGATTGTGTCGAGGCACGGGTCTGGGGAAGGATACCGAAAAATGTCTGCAGCATTGAAGCTCCCCAAGAACACAGTGGCCTCCATCATTCTTAAATGGAAGAAGTTTGGAACCACCAAGACTCTTCCTAGAGTTGGCCGCCTGGCCAAACTGAGCAATCAGGGGAGAAGGGCCTTGGTCAGGGTGGTGAACAAGAACCCAATGGTCACTCTGACAGAGCTCCAGGGTTCCTCTGTGGAGATTGAAGAACCTTCCAGAAGAACAACCATCTCTGCAGCACTCCACCAATAATTCCTTTATGTACGCTTACCATGCTGCACCTTGGTCCAGTCCTGCAGCCAGCCGTTACAGAACCACCCACCAACCAAGGACCAAGCAGCGTGGTATCAGGTAGCAGCGAGATCTGGACTATGTCACAACTTGGGACGAGATAGACAGGTGGTCGGTCGACCCAGAGAGAGTGCCGGAGCCTGCCTGGGATTCTCTGGAACAGTGTGAGGAGGGACACCGGTGAATGGAGTTCAAGGAAGCCCGAGAGGCAGCCCCAAAAATGTAGGGAGTGTGGCGAAGTCAGGTAGGGAGACCTGCGCCAACTCCCCGTGCTTACCGTGGAGAGAGAGGGACTGGGTAGGCACCGTATTATGCCGTGAGGCACACGGTGTCCCCGGTGCATGTGCATAGCCCGGTGCGGTACATTGCAGCACCTCGTATTGGCCGGGCTAGAGTGGGCATTGAGCCAGGTGCCATGAAGCCGGCTCAGCGCATCTGGTCTCCAGTGCGTCTCCTCGGGCCGGGGTACATGGCACCAGCCCTACGGATGGTGTCCCCGGTTTGCCAGCACAGCCCAGTGCGGGCTATTCCACCTCGCCGCACTGGCCTGGCTACGGGGAGCATTCAGCCAGGTAGGGTTGGGCAGGCTCGCCTTCACGGTCCGGTCTATCCACAGAGAGGCTTTTTATTCTCTATTTTGGTTAGGCCAGTGTGACTAGGGTGGGCATTTTATGTCCTTTTTTCTATGTTTTGTATTTCTATGTCTTGGCTTGGCATGGTTCTCAATCAGGGACAGCTGTCTATCGTTGTCTCTGAGAACCATACTTAGGTACCCTTATCCCCCACCTGTTTTGTGGGAAGTTAACTTTGTAGTTGTTCAGGGCACATAGCCCAAAGCTTCACGGTTGTTTTTTTGTTCTTCGTTTTGTCGGCGTCATTTTAAAATAAAGTTCAAATGTACACTTACCATGCTGCACCTTGGTCCAGTCCTTCAGACAGCCGTGACACCATCAAGCGACATAGAACCCAAATAAGTTGATAGAATCTAATTTCTTGTAATTATCAGTCAAATTAACAAATGTATAAAATATTGATAAGTACGTACAGCCTTGTAAGATTATAAATGACCAACCACCCAGTTTTGGAGTAGTTAGAAGGTATATTGTTTTGCTTGTGGGAGGAGCTGGCTAGTAGATATCCA
Source organism: Oncorhynchus kisutch (assembly GCF_002021735.2). Taxonomy (NCBI): domain Eukaryota; kingdom Metazoa; phylum Chordata; class Actinopteri; order Salmoniformes; family Salmonidae; genus Oncorhynchus; species Oncorhynchus kisutch. The sequence goes on from NC_034187.2 coordinate 32,558,920, forward strand.
TAGACTTTCAGCAATTGCGCTAAGCTAACAATATGCTACCATCAACTTCCTTCAATCTGCATGCAGAGACATTAAAATGGTATCCATGAGTATGTCTGACTCTGGGTAAGTAGGAAATCCCAAAATACGTTTCCCTTTAACCTTTGAAAGTCTAGAAACTTAACATACAATTGTGAACTGCAATTTCCTGGTGTAATTCCATGAAAACATTCCTGAAATGCATCTGGTTGGAGCCCTGTTCGGCACAGTGGACGCGTCATAAAACCTAGCATTAAAACCTGCCAATATTTCCAATCCTTCTTTCCCCATTCATTTTTGCATCTGGGATTTTACAACTACTTCATCTGTGTTTCATATGGTCTTACCCTGGCGTGATGTTTTGATAACCGTGTAATTCTCAATCAGACAAGGTGAGTTTTATGAATATATTCGCCTCAATTTACTTAAAAAAAAAACCTCAACAATACTACAAATTCCTGCAGGAAGCTACTCTGCACGTCATCTCTAGCCGACACTGTCAACCACTATTCACCAGCACGATCAGAGACCTTCTGTGTCCAATCCATGAACTCTGGTCCCCTTTCTCTGTCTTAGCTAGCGACTGACAACAATTTAGCTAGCGAGCTAGCAGAGCAGTAGATCAAAACATGTTTTTATTTACTCAGCCTAGATTATTGTTTGTATGGTATGTCTGTGTCCAATCCATGAACTTCTTACATCCCCTTTCACTATCTTAGCTAGCCACTGACTACATTTTAGCTAGCTAGTTAGCAGAGCAGTTGATACATTTTTTTGTATTGTTTAACTTAGCCTAGATAATTGTTTGTACAATATGTCGACTTTGGTGTCTTTTTCAGACCTTATGGCATTTTCTAAGGATGAGCATAACAGCATTACAAGGGGAGAAGAAAGCTATAAGTCTGGCTATGTAGAGAAGTGCAGCTATAGCGATGGGAAACTTACCGTTTTGGTCAGGGCCAGCATGAGGGATAAAGTTTATCATGTGTTGGTGAGTGTAGCTATTAGATTAAGTTCGAGCATCTTAGCAATACAATGTGTCCTATACAGCTATCAACATTTGACAAGGAAAGACACACTTAATCATATATATAATCATAAACCAGATTACCCCAGATACCAGACTTCGATGAGTGATAACTCAGTTATTGTCACGCCTACTCCCGCGCTCCCTCTCTGGCTCTCTGGGGCGCCAGGCTGCCCTTAATTACGCACACCTGTTACCATCATTACGTGCATCAGCGTTTTCTGGACTCCATCATCTATATCGGTGTGCTCCTCTGTTTTTTTCCTGTGTCAGCATTGATTTTGTTGTTTTTGCCCTGTCCAGATGCTGTTCCTATTCTGTTTCATGTCCATTGTTAATTAAATGTTCAACTCCCTTATTAAATGGTCACTCCCTCACAGTTCTAGAATGTTGTCATTAATGAGATTGAACGTAAAAATCAGTGTAGGCAGGCTGCCTATTTTGGCAGTTCACAATATCAACCGTACAGATGTGGAATGCAAGTGGAGGAAGCCAGCTGTGCCCAAACAGGTGCATTCAGTGGAGGACTACAACCCTCTGTCCCAAGAGCCCACAGAGAAGGATCTTCAGTGGCTAAGGAACCGTCTCAGGGGCAGGTTCAGTGGAATGGCATGTCTCCTTGATGTTGTGCCAGAATACCCGCTACCCTCCCCTTCATCCCTGCTGTACCAGACATTGTTAAAAAAAACATGCAGGCATCCTGGCTTGCATGACGCTGTTGGTGGAGCAGCAGTAGGCTATATGGCAGGCAACAATTGGACAGTGCATCAACCCCAACTGGCACACCATGAGAAGAGGGAGGTTAAGGGCCAGCAATTATGGAGTAATTGTCCCTCCTAGGTATATTCAGATGAATGCACTAACTGTAAGTCGCTCTGGATAAGAGCGTGTGCTAAATTACTAAAATGTAAATGTGAAAAGGTTAGGGCCAAGCAGTCATTGGATGGGGTGATGTCTGTAAAGTGGGGCACAGATAATGAAGAGGAGGACATCAAGGCACTCAAATGGCTACAGGGATGGATGTGCAGGAGTCAGGGCTTTGGGTCACGGGATTGTGGGTGCCTCACCAGATGGTCTGGAGGGCACCACAGCAGTGGTGGAGGTCAAGTGTCTCTTATGGTGCAAGGGACCTTACCATTGAAGAGGCAGTGAAGTCGAAGGATTTTTATATCAAGGAGGAAGGGACTTACAGCCTCCGTGAAGACCATACTTACTGGCACCAGTTCCAAGGTCAGCTCCACATCACTGGAAGGGAAACCTGTTTCTTCGTTGTGTGGACCACCAAAGCCACCATCAACATCCCCAGCCAGCATGACGACCTCTGGCAGACTCATATTGCTCCTCCTGTCAGTACCTGTTTTCAGGGAAGACAATGGTCCAGCTATATTACACATAGCTCAAACACACACACACACACACACACACACACACACACACACACACACACACACACACACACACACACACACACACACACACACACACGGCTCCCAGATTAGGTTATATTACAGACAAGTTTTGCTCAAAGCAGCCAACTAAAGTAACGTAGTTAAGTGATGTTCAAATTCTTTATTACCCCCTGTGTCTTACTTAATGAAGGCCCCAGTCATCCCTGCCTGTACTTGACATTGTTGCCAAACAAGTGAACAATTAATAAAGATCATACACAAACAATAGGCTCCTAGAATAGGGTATTACATTCTAGTTTTGCTCAAAGCAGCCAACTAAAGTAATGCAGTTCACGTAAGTGAAATCACAAAGGCTGGTCTGGGTGTATCTCCTCAGTTACATTCAGTAGTACAACACAATTCACATTATATTTTTTGTATGGGCACAGTGGGAATGTATATCTGGGATATTTAAATTATGCCATACCCCCAGAGTGAGAGAGCACATCAAATCAAATTTATTTATATAGCCCCTCATCAGCTGATATCTCAAAGTGCAGCTGCAAAATGTCCTGTGTTTTGCCAATTTCTACCTTTGTTTCATCTGGGGTTACAGCACCCTTGCTTCCCCTCCTCTCTACACTCACCTCACCCAAGGTCCCATTGATATGGTCTCCAGCACCTGACTGGATATTCTCAGACCTCAAGCAGTGATTCACTACAGCCCTCACCGTAATCCATCCGGACCCATCCCGTCAGTTCCTGGTGGAGGTCTTCGCCTTGGATGGCGGAGTGGTGGCTGTCCTAATCCAGCGTTCTGCCTAGGACCAAAAGCTGCATCCCTGCGCCTTCCTTTCCCATCGCCTTCACCACACTGAGAGGAACAATGAAATGGGAAATCGTGAATTACTTCGTTGGAGTGGAGTCACTGGTTAGATGGCGTTGGAGTGGAGTCACTGGTTAGAAGGCGCGGAACAGCCATTCTCAGTGTGGACAGACCATAAGAACCTAGAATATCTCTATACCGCCAAATGCCTCAACTCCAGGCAGGTGAGATGGGCCGTACTATTCACTGGTCTCCATTTCACTATCTCCTACTGCCCGGGGTCCAAGAATGTGAAGCTGACGCACTCTCATATCTGTACAGCCCCGCAACTACACCATCCTCCCTACGGGGGGGCTAACCAGACTCTGCCTGCTCTGCCTCTACTGTGCTCCTGTTCTGGAATGGGCACATTCCTCGAGACTCATCTGTCATCCTGGCTCCCATTGGACCTTGACCTCCGTCCGACAACGTTTTTGGTGGCCCACCATGGTTCCTGACGTCTCTGTGTTTGTTGCCGCCTGTACTGTGTGTGCGCAAAACAAAATCCTGCGGCAAGCGCCAGCTGGCCTCCTTCAACAACTCCCTGTCCCTCATCGCCCCTGGTCCCATATCCTTGGACTTCATCACAGGCCTCCCTACGTCAGATGGCAACACCACCATCCTTACAGTGGTGGACAGGTTTTCCAAAGCCGCCCATTTTATCCCCCTTCCTAAGTTGCCCTAGCTAAGGAGACGGCCCAGCTCATGGTGCAGCACGTCATCCAGATTCATGGACTGCCTGTCGTCATGGTCTCCGATCGTGGTCCTCAGTTCTCGTCCAGCTTCTGGAAGGTGTTCTGCACCCTCATTGGCTCGTCGGACAGCCTGTCCTCTGATTTTCATCAACAATCTAATGGCCAGTCGGAGCGAGCCAATGAGGGTGCAGAACACCTTCCAGAAGCTGGACGAGAACTGCCTCATCTTCACAAATCCCACCAACCAGAGGCAGGAACTTGTGTCGGTGGAAAATTCCCGCCGCACCCTTCGCAGTTCTGCTATGGGTCTCTCGCCTTTTATGTGTACCCTAGGATGTCAGCCCCCGCTCTTCCCAGTGCAAGAAGAAGAGGTGCCATATGACGACCTCTGGCAGACTATTATTGCATACCTTCTGCCCAGATGTTTGTCCATCGCTGTGGCCATACCTGGAAGAGAGCCCGGGCCACCCTTTGCAAGACCACCTCCAGGGATCAATGATAGGCGGACCGCCACTGGACCCCTGATCTTGGGCAGAGGGCATGGCTGTCAACTCGGGTTCTCCCCCTCCTGGTGGAGTCCCGCAAACTTTCCACCCGTTTTATCGGACCTTTCCAAATCTTTACAGTCCTTAGCCCCTCTGCTGTTCACCTTCTGTTGCCCATCACTTTCTGTATACATCCCGCTTTTCATGTGTCTAGGCTTTAAACCTGTCTCACATCCCTTTGTCTACTGTTACCAGGCCCACTCCTCTCCCCAGTCTCATCAACGGCCAACCTGCGTATATGGTGAGGCGCCTCCTGAAGGTTTGACCCCGAGGCAAGGGATTCCAGTACCTGGTTGACTAGGAGGGTTATGGCTCGGAGGAGAGGTGCTGGGTCCCCGCTAGGGACATCCTTGACCCAGCCCTCATCGCTGAGTTCCTCCGCTGGCACCCTGGTCAACCAGGTATGCGCCCAGGTAGGACGCCAGGGGACTTCCCTAAGGGGGGTTACTGTCACACCCTGATCTGTTTTACCTGTCTTTGTGCTTGTCTCTACCCCCAACAGATGTCTCCCATCTCCCCTCATTGTCCCCTGTGTATTTATACCTGCGTTTCCTGTTTGTCTGTTGCCAGTTCGTTTTGTCCCGTCAAGTCCTACCAGCGTGTTCCCAGGTTTCCTGTGCTGTAGTTTTTGTTTTTTGTAGTCTTCCCAGTTCTGACCGTTCTGCCTGTCCTGATTCTGCCCCCCGTCCTGTACCTGCCTGACTCTGATTTGGATTACAACCCTTTGCCTGCCTTGACTTACCTTTTGCCTGCCCCTTGAACTATTATTATTATACCAGATTATTGCACTCCTGTTGGACTGGAAAACAAACTGACATTTGGTCAGCGGTATGTATTTTTCATTGCTGTATCACCATATTGATCTGGACAGAATTTGTATTGGTTATCATAACCCACGTTCGACAATGTGACAAGAGGTCCCTCAACACCCAATACTCATGCCTCATTGTTTGTTCTTGTTTCCCAATCAACCATCTGGATCTTCTCCTATGCCATGGTGGATGAGCTACCGTTTTCTGGTAAATAAAGGGCCACACCGGAGAATGGCAGCTACAGACCGAGTGTCACTGGGTTTCCGGTCCCCCCATATGAAAGCTATCTTGTAATTTTTTAAATAAAATACCATAACCCATAGACTTGACTATAGTAACGGTAAAATCGAATGGGCTTTGGTCTATGTGCACATCTAAAGTCTTATTACGTGGATGGGACATTTCTGTTGGGTAGGAGGAATTCTCCTGAATGCTAAGTATTGCGATGAGCTATATTACTGTATTTCTAATTCTCAAGAGGAAAGTTAAAACCCTCAGCGGTAAGGTCACTGAGGCAGACCAACAGTCATAGGGGGATCGTCTGAAAGGGACTGACATACAGGAATGTAACATAGGGATTTTGGGCCCTGGCTAGCAGACCATGATTTCTACTTGCAGGTCCTAAATCTGTGGCATGCGATGTTTGTAAAGGCAAAATTTCACTGCTGTGTCAGCTAGTTTGGCACATTGTCTACTAGCCCAGCCTGAAAAGTAATAGCCCCAGGCTAGCTTAATTTCCATCCCTGCTGACATTTCTGGCTTCACAGGTCATTTGCTTAGTCATGTACAACAGATGCACTCGTGGAACAATGCTGTTTCTGTGTTTTGTATGGGGAAAACATTAAGCCCACAAGTCCTTTGTGAGCTAGCTAGCTAGCCAACCAAGGTGCCTAACTAGCTAGCCCACCATGCGATATTTAGCTAGCTAGTTATAATCAGCTCACCATTCGTGTAGTCAGACTTTTCTAAGTGGTGACATGCTAGTTGACCAACTATCCTTGCCATGGTGCTGGCCTAATGTTAGCTAGCAATTATGACTCCACGAAAGGTGAGTTAACGTTAACTAGCTAAATATCCCTTCCCTCGTGGGATAATGCTAGCTAGCATGTCAACTTGTGAAAAAGTAGCTGGCTAGCCCACTAAAGACTTGTCAATAAAAAGCCTATGCTGTTTTCTTTTTACTTGTAAGGAAGGTAACGTGCGATGTACACGTAACTACAGTCAGTGGGTATCTAGCAAATTTTCATAAGCACCTTGCTAACCATAGATCTTTGACCTAACCAAACTTGCTTGTTAGCAAGTAGCAAACAGGCTCATGGCTCCAGCGATGCCTCTCGCTTAGAGAGGTTGGAAAATGATCAAATGCACATATGTGCCTTAAGGGATGACGTCAAAGCTTGCAACAAGATGTGTAGTTCTGTATGATAGCCACATTAGCGGCTAATTAGCATTCCATTTTGGGGGTATAATTACAGGCGACTATATTGATAAAAGTTACCTTGTCCGAGAGATTTGCGTGGTTATCATAACGTCACGCCAGGGTAAGCCTACAAAACACAGACCTTAAATGAAGTAGTTCTAAAATCCCAGACACAAAAATGAATGGTGAAAAAAACGATTGGAACCATTTCCATTACCGCTAGGTGTTATGGGTGTTATTATGACTCATACTGTGGTACTCAATGGATTGAATAAGAGCAAGGCTGACAATTAAGTGTACAGGACAGTCAGCTGTCGGTGAGCCAATTTGGCCCAGAAGTCTTTTCAAGATGAGATTTAATGTCCGATTAGGAAGAGCAGTAGTTGAAGTTTATTATTCCAAAGGTTGAGTGGCTCTAATCATAGGCTCCAGCACTTAGGAATTGTGCTGCTGCTACTGTGGAGGGAGAGGGCTATCCGCAGCCATTTTCACTGTGTTTACATAAACTAGCCAGTTACTTGCATAGTTTACTTTAGTGCCAACATGTGGGTCACAGTGGTTTAATAATGTAGTACACTTAATTGTGTAATTGAGTTATTTAAAAGCTCTGTTTATTTTACTGAAGCCATATCAAAAGGTTTAGAAATTGGAATGGTTTAATTTACAGAACATTAAGTTTAAAAGGACACTTTCAGTTATAAAAAGCGGACAAATAGTTTGTATATATCAGGATGTCATGATAGAAGATCAAACAGTAGACTGATTACAGATTGAAGTGAACTGGTACAACATGACCATGAAGACTAAGAATTAAGAATCCATTTGTTTTGAGCTCTGTATACTTTACATAGGATTAGGTAGCAAAAAAATCATTATTTGATGTCAATTGGATATATATGAAAATTCTGGTTAAATCTGGGTGTCAAATAGGAATATTGCAGAGTATGTAAGTGAGGGCACTGCAGGCCAACATACGCATACAATTTGAGTTCCCATTGGAAGTTTAATGGAAAATGCAATGAGTCTGCAGTTCAATGTCAATGTAGAGAATAATCTACAGTCTTAGAAAACATTTTTCCTTATAGAACCAAAAAGGTTTCTATTGCTTGCAGAACCATTTTATAGGGTTCTTTTTTCAGAACCCTAGAGGTTGTTCTTTAATTATAGAACCATGCATGGTGCCATTTCTGAATTATAGCTACTACTATTAAATAGTAATATTTTTAGCTAAGAATATAATTGAATAAACAAATAAATAATGGAGAAGAAAATATCAGCATAGTTTTTTAAATAATTTGTCATTATATTCAAACAGTTTGGAAATATGCACTGGTGGCTAGGAAGGCATCTCTTTGTTTGAATGATTGCCAACATCAACTCTTGACAAAAGCCAGTGAAATTGCAGGGCGCCAAATTCAAACAACAGAAATTTCATAATTAAAATTAGTATTATACACCATTTTAAAGATAAACTTCTTGTTAATCCCACCACAGTGTCCGATTTCAAAAAGGCTTTACGACGAAAGCACATCATCTGATTATGTTAACAAACAACGAACCTTAACAAAGAGATGTAACATTCTCTAACTCAAAAACAATATCCCATAAAACACAGGTGGAAAAAATGCTACCTAAATATGATCCCCAATTAAAAACAACAATAGCCAGCTGCCTCTAATTGGGAATCATACCAAACATCAACATAGAAAAACTAAACTAGAACCTCACATAGAAAATAATAACTAGAATACCCCCCAGTCACGCCCTGACCTACTGTACCATAGAAAGACAAAGGCTCTCTATGGTCAGGGCATGACAGAATCACCAAAACGTATTATACATAATATATTATAAATGATTTATACAGCACCTCCTCTCAGTCTTCTAATGGCTTCATGAACCATTGTCCCCTCAATTGACTCCACACTGAAATAAAAGTAACAAGTAGCTAATTGCCAATGTCAGGCTGGTTTTGTAGCTCTATTTGGCATATCCCATTATAAAAAATCATGTTTATTTGAAAAAGTTAGTTTGCTAGCTTGTAACTTGGTGAATAAAAGTAGCCTAGCTTTTTCTGTTTAGCTAGCTAAGTTAGCTAGCTAGATTTAAAAGCATGCTCAAATTCTAATAACATTGAAACTTTATTTATCTACCCTATAGTTTATCATATGATTTTGGCTTCATAGCTTTGATTTAAATAATACACTTTGCTTACCTTAATATATTGAAAAAAAACATGCTTATTGGTAGGCAACTTGCAGTTGGTTCAATCACCTTCCTCTTGCATCTTCATGCTGGAATGGCAGTCTTTTGTTTTGTTAAATCTAAGAGTGTATTCTTTTAGTAAATACATTATTTCCTCTTGCTTCTAGCTAGCATTTAGTTTGCAACAGCACAGGTTTGTATGAGCCTTGCTGTTTGCCACTCAGACGTAGGAAACAATGTTGCAAAATAAGAATTTGATCTTCCCACTACCATAGACATGTTGGATGTTTAGCAGTAAAACAGATGCATGCACAACTACGAGTCAAAACAGACAGGGTTGGCTTAGATTGTTGACATTATGTTAACTACACTGAACAAAAAATACAGTATAAACACAACATGCAACAATACATTTCATATAAGGAAATCAGTCAATTTAAATAAATAAATTAGGCCCTAATCTATGTATTTCACATGACTGGGAATACAGATATGCATCTGTCGGTCACACATACCTAAAAAATGTAGGGGTCTGGATCAGAAAACCAGTCAGTATCTGGTGACCACCATTTGCTTCATGCAGCGTAACACATCTTCTTATAGAGTTGATCAGGCTGTTGATTGTGGCTTGCGGAATGTTGTCCCACTCCTCTTCAATGGCTGTGCGAAGTTAATGGAATTGTCAGGAACTGGAACACGTCTTGTACACATCGATCAAGAGCCTCCCGAACATGCTCAATAGGTGACATGTCTGGTCAGTATGCAGGCCATGGAAGAACTGGGACATGTTCAGCTTCCAGGAATTGTGTACAGATCCTTGCAACATGGGGACATGCATTATCACGCTGAAACATGAGGTCATAGCGGCAGATGAACGGCATGACAATGGGCCTCAGGATCTCATCACGGTATCTCTGTGCATTCAAATTGACATCAATAAAGTGCAATTGTGTTTGTTGTCCATAGCTTACTGTATGCATGCCCATACCATAACCCCACCGCCACCACATTTATCCAGCATGCCAGTAGCCATCAAAGGTGAGTATTTGCCCACTGAAGTTGGTTACGATGACAAACTTTAGTCAGGTCAAGACCCTGGTGAGGATGATGAGCTCGCAGATGAGCTTCCCTGAGAGTTTCTGACAGTTTGTGCAGAAATACATCACTTGTGCAAACCCACAGTTTCATCAGATGTCCAGGTGGCTGGTCTCAGACGATCCCACAGATGAAGAAGCTGGATGTGGGGGTCCTGGGCTGGTGTGGTTACATGTGTCTGCGGTCTGCGGTTGTGAGCTCGGTTGGACGTACACTAAGTTGACTGTGCCTTTAAACAGCTTGGAAAATTCCAGAAAAAGATGGCATGGCTTTAGAAGCTTCTCATAGGCTAATTGACATAATTTGAGTCAATTGGAGGTGTACCTGTGGATGTGTTTCAAGGCCTACCTTCAAACTCAGTGCCTCTCTGCTTGACATCATGGGAAAATCCAAAGAAATCATCTAAGACCTCAGGAAAAATATTGTAGACCTCCACAAGTCTGGTTCATCCTTGGGAGCAATTTCCAAACACCTGAAGGTACCACATTCATCTGTACAAACAATAGTACGCAAGTATAAACACCATGGGATCGATCACCACATTCTTTTGGAGAGATTGGAAACCCAAATTGGTCTACACGGACATGTTCTGGCCTGGTTTAGATCTTATCTGTCGGAAAGATATCAGTTTGTCTCTGTGAATGGTTTGTCCTCTGACAAATCAACTGTAAATTTCGGTGTTCCTCAAGGTTCCGTTTTAGGACCACTATTGTTTTCACTATATATTTTACCTCTTGGGGATGTTATTCGAAAACATAATGTAAACTTTCACTGCTATGCGGATGACACACAGCTGTACATTTCAATGAAACATGGTGAAGCCCCAAAATTGCCCTCGCTAGAAGCATGTGTTTCAGACATAAGGAAGTGGATGGCTGCAAACTTTCTACTATTAAACTCGGACAAAACAGAGATGCTTGTTCTAGGTCCCAAGAAACAAAGAGATCTTCTGTTGAATCTGACAATTAATCTTAATGGTTGTACAGTCGTCTCAAATAAAACTGTGAAGGACCTCGGCGTTACTCTGGACCCTGATCTCTCTTTTGAAGAACATATCAAGACCATTTCAAGGACAGCTGTTTTCCATCTACGTAACATTGCAAAAATCAGAAACTTTCTGTCCAAAAATGATGCAGAAAAATTAATCCATGCTTTTGTCACTTCTAGGTTAGACTACTGCAATGCTCTATTTTCCGGCTACCCGGATAAAGCACTAAATAAACTTCAGTTAGTGCTAAATACGGCTGCTAGAATCCTGACTAGAACCAAAAAATTTGATCATATTACTCCAGTGCTAGCCTCTCTACACTGGCTTCCTGTCAAAGCAAGGGCTGATTTCAAGGTTTTACTGCTAACCTACAAAGCATTACATGGGCTTGCTCCTACCTATCTCTCTGATTTGGTCCTGCCGTGCATACCTACACGTACGCTACGGTCACAAGACGCAGGCCTCCTAATTGTCCCTAGAATTTCTAAGCAAACAGCTGGAGGCAGGGCTTTCTCCTATAGAGCTCCATTTTTATGGAACGGTCTGCCTACCCATGTCAGAGACGCAAACTCGGTCTCAACCTTTAAGTCTTTACTGAAGACTCATCTCTTCAGTGGGTCATATGATTGAGTGTAGTCTGGCCCAGGAGTGGGAAGGTGAACGGAAAGGCTCTGGAGCAACGAACTGCCCTTGCTGTCTCTGCCTGGCCGGTTCCCCTCTTTCCACTGGGATTCTCTGCCTCTAACCCTATTACAGGGGCTGAGTCACTGGCTTGCTGGGGCTCTCTCATGCCGTCCCTGGAGGGGGTGCGTCACCTGAGTGGGTTGATTCACTGTTGTGGTCATCCTGTCTGGGTTGGCGCCCCCCCCCTTGGGTTGTGCCGTGGCGGAGATCTTTGTGGGCTATACTCAGCCTTGTCTCAGGATGGTAAGTTGGTGGTTGAAGATATCCCTCTAGTGGTGTGGGGGCTGTGCTTTGGCAAAGTGGGTGGGGTTATATCCTTCCTGTTTGGCCCTGTCCGGGGGTGTCCTCGGATGGGGCCACAGTGTCTCCTGACCCCTCCTGTCTCAGCCTCCAGTATTTATGCTGCAGTAGTTTATGTGTCGGGGGGCTGGGGTCAGTTTGTTATATCTGGAGTACTTCTCCTGTCCTATTCGGTGTCCTGTGTGAATCTAAGTGTGCGTTCTCTAATTCTCTCCTTCTCTCTTTCTTTCTCTCTCTCGGAGGACCTGAGCCCTAGGACCATGCCCCAGGACTACCTGACATGATGACTCCTTGCTGTCCCCAGTCCACCTGGCCATGCTGCTGTTCCAGTTTCAACTTCCACCTGACTGTGCTGCTGCTCCAGTTTCAACTGTTCTGCCTTATTATTATTCGACCATGCTGGTCATTTATGAACATTTGAACATCTTGGCCATGTTCTGTTATAATCTCCACCCGGCACAGCCAGAAGAGGACTGGCCACCCCACATAGCCTGGTTCCTCTCTAGGTTTCTTCCTAGGTATTGGCCTTTCTAGGGAGTTTTTCCTAGCCACCGTGCTTCTACACCTGCATTGCTTGCTGTTTGGGGTTTTAGGCTGGGTTTCTGTACAGCACTTTGAGATATCAGCTGATGTACGAAGGGCTATATAAATAAATTTGATTTGATGGGATCACGCAGCCGTCATACCGCTCAGAAAGGAGACGTGTTCTGTCTCCTAGAGATGTGTGTACTTTGGTGCGAAAAGTGAAAATCAATCGCAGAACAACAGCAAAGGACCTTGTGAAGATGCTGGAGGAAACAGGTACAAAAGTATCTATATCACAGTAAAACGAGTCCTATATCGACATTACGTGAAAGGCCGCTCAGCAAGGAAGAAGCCACTGCTCCAAAACCACCATAAAAAAGCCAGACTTCGATTTGCAACTGCACATGTCGACAAAGATCGTACGTTTTTGAGAAATGTCCTCCGGTCAGATGAAACAAAAATAGAACTGTTTGGCCATATTGACCATCGTTATGTTTGGAGGAAAAATGTGAAGGCTTGCAAGCTGAAGAACACCACCCCAACCGTGAAGCACGGGGTTGGCAGCATCATGTTGTGGGGGTGCATTGCTGCAGGAGAGACTGGTGCACTTCCCAAAATAGATGGCATCATGAGGATGGTAAATTATGTGGATATATTGAAGCAACATCTCAAGACATCAGTCAGGAAGTTAAAGCTTGGTCGCAAATTAGTCTTCCAAATGGACAATGACCCCAAGCAAAATGTCCTGGACAACAAAGTCAAAATGGGCAAAATGGACAACAAAGTCATGGTATTGGAGTGGCCATCACAAAGCCCTGACCTCAATCCTGTAGATAATTTGTGGGCAGAACTGAAAAAGTGTGTGCGAGCAAGGAGGCCTACAAACCTGACTCAGTTACTCCAGCTCTGTCAGGAGGAATGGGCCAAAATTCACCCAACTTTTTGTGGGAAACTTGTGGAAGGCTACCCGAAACATTTGACCCAAGTTAAACAATTTAAAAGCAATGCTACCAAATACTAATTGAGTGTATGTAAACTTCTGACCCACGGTGAATGATATGAAAGAAAAAAAAAACTGAAATTAATAATTTTCTCAACTATTATTTAGACATTTCACATTCTTCAAATAAAGTGGTGATCCTAACTGACCTAAGACAGGGAATTTTTACTGGGATTAAATGTCCGGAATTGTAAAAAGCTGAATTTAAATATGTTTTACTAAGGTGTATGTTAACTTCCGACTTCAAATGTATATGAGTGAAATATGAGTGAAAGCATATATATATACATATATATATATATATATATACATATATATATATATATATATATATATATATATACACATATATATATATATATATATATATATATATATATATATATATATATATATATATATATATACAAAACCTTTTTAGTAAAGGGTTCTTTAATCTAGTCCGAAGAACCAAAAGGTTCTATATAGAGCCCCAAACCCCTTCTTTCTAAGAGTGTATGACATGTATGATATTATGAACTTTGACAGAAGTGTGAAGGAAATACATCAAATTGCCCCTAGGGTACTCACGGCCTACTTAACGACAAACAGACCCTACCAGGGATCTCACAACAGGCATTTGTGGAGCCAATATTCAACTGAATGGTGAAAATTTAGGTTAAGTTACCTGAAATGAGAAAGTGCTGTTAGAACCCTTTCAAGTCCACAACTGAAATGCCTGGTGATAGCCGTGAAAAACTGTTTTGATGATGTCATCACTGGAACCTAATCAGATTGTTCTTTTTGCGCCTTGCTACAGGGCACTTCTTCTACATCCTGTCAGACTGACATAGTTTAATGTACACACACACACACACACACACACACACACACACACACACACACACACACACACACACACACACACACACACACAGTACAGCACAAGTTACCAGCCTCTCCAAAATAAGACGAGAGGGAACGAGAAGAGCAGGGACAGGCCTTTTGCCATGCTTACGCTGCACCTTTACGCGTCCTGCAGATGAACCGTGTCCAGCGAGGACTGTTGGAGTGCTGTCACTCACACAACATACACGCTACTGATAAAGACATACTCACTTTACCTCATAGTCCCAGATATACACAGACAGAGTTAGGGTATAATTATGTCCATGCACAACTGCAGTTTTTCTATCTAATTCAATGTCTTTTAAGGCCACTTAAATTAGGTAAAAAATTAAATGGTCTCCAGAGTCATTCTAAAGACTCTGGACACACTCCCCCTGCAGTGTTTCAAACACAACTTCCTGCTTAATGGCTAGCAGTTTCCTGCCATGCCACTTCCTTATAGAAAGTTAATTTCTACAATTGTTTATCTATTTTGGGATTATTCTTAACATATTTTTCTCATTGGTAACATTCTGTGCTTCCTCCCTGACCCAAAACAAAGCATTACTCTCTGTGTGTGAGTATCTTCGGGGTCATTTCTGAATGTGCCCCTCTTTAATGCTGAGAATCACATTACAGGCCTAGCGGGGAAAGGAGTGTTGTTTTGACTCAGTTTTCTGCTTTTGTGGCAAAGAAGTTACATAGTCTTTCATCCTTAATAAGGGCATATTTCATGGTAAATGCATGACCACTTAAACAGTTCTCCTCGCTTTATCCAAATCACATTTCTCTTGATTGGGATAACTGATATTCACATATTTTAAATGGAGAGCAATGTCTGAAGGCCAAAGGCTTAACATGATATATTGTATAAAAGGAAATAATAAAAGACTGTGGTGTAGCTGACATTCTGAGAGCATATCCACTTCTGGGGTTCAGTTTCCAGTGAACTGGCCTGAGCTGACACTGCAAATGTGACTGAGCCATATGGAATCCCTTTTGGCCTCATTTCACTTTCGCATATAGCACAGTACTCCTCTTCCACGCTAACAAGGTGCGGTGTTGGCTAAATGTAGCTGATCACGCCTGTCTTTTAGTATAGAGTATGGAAAGAAAGTATATCCTGCCTGCATCAAGCACATGATCTGGTACTCATTTGATAGTGTTGAACATGATATGGGAAGCCCACCTGGTTTTCATTTAGCAGTTTGCATGCTGGTCAGAGTTGGCTTGTTTTATTGGAAACCTTGTTCATATATTCCAGCCCAGTCCTCTCTGACCTCTGACAGGTCCCATGGGGCTCATGGGTACATCCAGGAAGCACTACTCTGCTGGAGGCTGTCGACAGTGCAGGGTTGTCACTATATGGTCATTCTACAAAGGACAGAAGCATGACCATTTATGCCTGAAAATGTGACATTGGAGGAGGACCATCCTTCTCAGTGAATGTCATAAAAAAATAGACAAACATTTAAAGTTATCCTTTTTAGATATAACTATACTAAATATATTCACTTCACAAAATAATTTATTAAAACACACTGTTTTGCAATGAAGGTCTACAGTAGCTTCAACAGCACTCTGTAGGGTAGCGCCATGGTGTAGCCGGAGGACAGCTAGTTTCCGTCCTCCTCTGGGTACATTGACTTCAATACAAAACCTACATGGTTCATGCTTCCATAGTCTTACACAGTAATTATGACAACTTCCTCAGGACGTCCAACCTATCAGAGCTCTTGCAGGATCAGAGAATGAATCTAGTACTGAAAGCATAAGCTCCTGCTAGTTAGCACTGCAGTGCATAACATGTGGTGAGTAGTTGACTTAAAGAGAAAGACAAAAAATGAATGAGAAGCAAGAGAGAGCGAGCGAGAGAGATAGAGTATGCAGCTAGCTAGTTTAGCCTACTCAAACACCTGGCTCAGACAGAGAGGGATGCTATGTTAGCTAGCTGGCTATGGCTATCCAACACTAGAATTCTCCAAGTCAAGGCAAGCTTTTGGTTTAATTAATTTATTGCCACCGGGGTCCGCCAGTGTAACTGCTAAACTGCTTGCAGGTTTACTAATGTGTTAGTTCTACTAGCTATGCTGACGTTAGCTAATTTGGTAACAACAATGTAGGCTGTGTGTAGCAGTTAGCGGATATTTGGCTTGGAAAGCTTTTTTTTTGCCCGGTCACCGACAGCTGATGTGATGCACTGAAGTCCACACACGAAGGAAAAAGGTGAGAGGAGGAGAGCGCATGGATGCGAGAAGGAATTACACAATGAGCAAAGTTTTCATGCTGTTTGTATATGGCTGCTATGAAAGTGAACACTTTTCAGTTTAAATATGTTTCTTGGAAGCAAATGGATCGAAATGGGGATGAACATACCTGAATTTCTCCAGTAGAAACTATCATTTGCAGCTATTGGACTAATGAATACACGCTAGATCAGCAAGACGCAGGCAAGAGCGTGCAAGGCGGTATTGAATGTGTCACTGTCTGTCAGCTTGATTACTCAATATTCTCTCTCAACCTGTGCACCTACGTTGTAAATTTTCATTCATAGGGTATAGGAAAAAATTGTGTGTCATGTAGTGGCCTAAACCTATCAATGTTACACTGAGCTGGGTGAATGGAATATGAATGACAGTCATCCAATATGCTGTAATAGAAATAAGGCAATGCTCATAAAAAAAAGATCCTCCTCCCTCATCTTAAACATCACCGACCGCCACTGATACTTCTCCAGAAATTGATCACAGAAATGTACGCACAAAAAGCTTTTTCTCTCAAATGTTGTACACAAATGTGTTTACATCCCTGTTAGTGAGCATTTCTCCATTGCCAAGATAATCCATTCACCTGTCAGCTGAGGCATGTCAAGAAGCTGATTAAACAGCATGATCATTATACAGGTGCACCTTGCACTGGGGACAATAAAAGGCCTCTTTAAAATGTGCAGTTTTGTCACACAACACATTGCCACAGATGTCTCAAGTTTTGAGGGAATGTGCAGTTTGCATGCAGGAATGTCCACCAGAGCTGTTGCCAGAGAATTTGATGTTCATTTCTCTACCATAAGCCGCCTCCAACATTGTTTTAGTGAATTGGCAGTATGTCCAAACGGCCTCACAACCGTAAACCATGTGTATGGTGTCATGTGGGCGAGCAATTTGCTGATGTCAACATTGTGAACAGAGTGCCCCATGGTGGCGGTGGGGTTATGGTATGGGCAGGCAAAAGCTACGCAAAAGCTAACAAAATTGCATTTTATCGATGGCAATTTGAATGCACAGAAATACCATGATAAGATCCTGAGGCCCATTTCTTTTAATGTATCTGTGACCAACAGATGCATATCATGTGAAATTCATAGATTAGGGCCTAATGAATGTCTTTCAATTGACTGACTTCCTCATATGAACTGTAACTCAGTCAAATCTTTGAAATTGTTGCATGTGGTGTTTATATTTTTGTTCAGTATATATGTACTTGCTTATCAATTCTGACAATATCACAATTTTTGTCTTTGTAGCATGGCCATATATTGTAGGTGTTGGGAGAGGGAGGCTGCCCATTCAACCTTTTATTCAGCTGTCCGAGCTGCACTTTTATGGCATGGTGCTGTCTACTGTTAATTCCGATGAAGAAGGAAACCATGTTCTCTTGTCATTGAACCGAAGCCAACAGGTTTTGTGTGAATGACAGGGGGGTGTGATTCCTGCGTAGAAACACCACAGAGTTGAATTGGAGTGTAGGCTATATCTTCTCATGTCTGTGCTTGGGGAATGTTTTATTTAGTTTGTGGCACCGCTTTACATGAAGTGTCATCTTTTACTTGGTAATTACATCAGCAGTTACAGAGTTGGTACCAGTATACTTAGTCATCTTTAACATCGGATATAGACTGGGCATGTCAGTGAGCCAGTTTGAACTAAGGTGTGAGCACACACAATGATGCTCTATAACAGAGGCACTCTGATGCTGTCTGACTCTGAAGCTGTCTGACTCTGATGCTGTCTGACAAACTGTTGTGATACTTCCCTGAATACACAGAAAGCATCCCAATCTGTTGTACTGTGAAATGATGTTTAATCCATTGCCTTCACAGGAATATATGTATTTGAACTTAATAATATGTATTCAAAATGTTGCTATGTTTTGTGCAATTAACAGCTGGGATTTCAGTTGATACGTTTTTTTTTTTTTTGCCTTCCAGGTTGCAATCTTCTTCTTTTTTTTTACATTTCTTAAATCTGCCTTAAGTTCTTCTCAGATAGGACACCGTGTCACAGCAGGAGGTAGAGAGGATAATGGACCAGCTGGAAAAATATGTCTTGAAATGTTACTTCAGTTTCTAGTCTATTGATTCACTACAAGGACTGGTGGTTAAATGGAAGTGAGCTCGAATTTTAAATAGATCTATAAAAGAGTGGAAACGAAAATATCCTGTTGTTACCCACCCTTGTATTGGTGCAGAGCAGTACTGCAACGGCAGTAAAACCAACATCTGACTTATTGAAAATGACATTGTGTACTTTAGAAGACGCCAACAAATCTCAATTGATTATGCTGATATCTAATAAAGGTTCAGTATACTTAGGGTGGGTGCAGCTGTAAAAAAGCATCTGATTACATAAAGCTTTTAACTTGAAAAGACCAAGATCAAGGCATATTTTTCGTCTTTCACGTTTGTGTGGTTGCTATGGTGTTAGCATCTCATGTTATCAAGATAAAGTTACAAGTAAGTTATAAGTAAGAGACATGTGGACATGTAATATACCCATTCTGAATATATGAAGACTTTTTTTTATTTGATTATAAATATGTAGATATAAAATATCAAAAGTATCAATGAATGAATTGAAAATGAATTTCTCCTGGATCGTTTGAATTAAAATATAGCTAAAGGAAACACTGCTTTATGTCAGCAGGCCTACATGTGCTCATATTGAAAGACAAACTTGTTTGAGTGTGTATCGCACAAAGATTCAGTTGTCATGCAAATGAAATTGCTGTAATTTATTAGCCATTATTTCAGACGTTTGAGTAGAGCTTGACTGCATCAGACCTACACATATACGTTTTTCCAGAGAATGAAACATGTTAAATCATTTGTGGCCTAAGAGACTCTAACATGTTCCTTTAGAGCCCTGCAAAAACCCAGCAGAGAAATAATAAATAATAGTACTGGACTTAGTCATGACATTAGGACTTTTTTGCATTCAATGAGCACTTTATATTTCTTGACATGGGTTGATATTCTGATGTAGAGCTGGCATTCTGTTTTGGTTAAGACTAATCATGTATTGCATCTGGAGTGGAGGTCTGTGCTATGAGACCAAAGGCATTGCACAAGGTTTAAAAAATAACCTGATATTTCTACCCCTAATCAGTTTAAGATGAACCTCTGCTTTGTAATAAGTACTATTTGCTAGATCTATCAGACAAAACATCTTTGTAGACTTACAGAGCCATTAATATAGATATAATCATAGGTCTCTTCCAGAGGAGTCTGCCCTCAGAGGGAATTCCTATCTGGCCAAAGCCTGGCCCCCTTCAAAGCCCAAGTGTGACTTACAAATGGCTTACTGAGAAGGAGTGATGGACGACATGAAAGATGGCTGATGTTTCCCCACTGTATGGAATATTAATTATCTTCCAAGTGTTTCGTGAGACATGAGCACATGCAGAGACATGTACACAGTGTTAAACCACTGTTGTCATTCCACTGTGTAACTTCAGACATGCATTGCAAAAACATACATTTTGGAATCGATTGTATCGCATGTGCAACTGAATCAAGTGAGGGATAGGGCCCTTTTTTTTCATTTTGAAAATCTGGAAATTATCATCGTGTTTTATGTGTTGTTATTTTTCAGTGCAAATATTTGATAGTTGCATATTTTAATTTCCAATGTTCTTAAATATTTAACACATGTAAAATTGTCCCTCAGTCCTACTTGAATTCACCCTCTTAAGTTCACCTGACACCCCCAGAGGTCAAACAGTTTCCGCCCTCTGGAGTCAAGTCCTTTTCTCAAGTAAAGAGGCCAGTCAGAATGACACAGTCAAACCTGTACCAGAATCCCCTGTCAAAACAAGTTGGGAGCTGCCTTTTGAAAAACATTGGCGCAATAGCTAACGCTTAATGCTTGGATGCCGACATTTCCCCACACTAAAAGACAGCTCCCGCGTCAAGCCTTGAGGATGTGAGATTGGGTCACTTCCACTGTCACTTTAGAAAACCTGGGTAAAGTCACACCAGCGTCTGGCCAACAGCCTCAACAGCCTGATGCCTTGATGCGTATTGCCACAAACAACTCTTTCCAGTTGTTCTAATACTGAAGTTGCTCTGTTTCAATCATTCCACTGAACATGAATTTTCAAGATCTAAGTCTGACACAATGTATGTCTTAATCAGACGGACTAAATATAAAATATTTGTCCATATTTGTCCATTTTTGGAAACGTGTTTGATAAAATGACAGGTTGCAGCCCAGTGTTACATGGTTTATGAAAATATGATTCACATTAATAAACATACTGTATCTACTCAATTTAACACTTTTTAATTGAGTTACTGAGAATATGTTTTCAACCATCACTATTTTGATACAATAAACATGAAGTGATGCCATGAAAAAAACGCAAAGCTTCTGAACATTTTTAAATGGCAACATTTGCAGATTTTAAGACTCGTAATCCCAAAACTCTTTCTAAAAATCATACGTGTAAAGCATAAAATAATAAACAGGATTGTAAGAAATATTTGTTTAGTTTATAAGCTTTAGCATAACGGCTGTGTCGCTATTATGATGTGCTTATAGATGTGCAATATGAACATGTACAAAAAAATGTTTTGATTAAAATCCTGAAAACAATGTTGATGCACATCTGCATTTGTAATATATGAGTTGTTGTTTGTCTTTACGTCCACCTGTACGTGGGTTTGATAAAACTACAGTATGTGAAAGGGAAAGGCGATGCCTTGTCTTACGCATTTAACCACAAACCCCTCCGAATCAGAGTGATGCACTTGTGAATACACATGAAGCTGCATGCTCATGTATATTCTGACATGTGAGTACATATTTATGTGTCTACATTGTGTGGGTGTGTGCATGTACACGTGCGTGTAAATGTCTGTGTGTGAGTGTGTCCGTGAGTCCTTGTTTCTGTTTGTGTGTGTGTGCACACACGTGAATGCATGCATGCGCTTGTGTGTGTGTGTGTGTCTATGCATGCGCTTGTGTGTGTGTGTGTGTGTGTGTCTATGCATGCGCTTGTGTGTGTGTGTGTGTCTATGCATGCGCTTGTGTGTGTGTGTGTGTATGTCTATGCATGCGCTTGTGTGTGTGTGTGTGTATGTCTATGCATGCGCTTGTGTGTGTGTGTGTGTATGTCTATGCATGCGCTTGTGTGTGTGTGTGTGTATGTCTATGCATGCGCTTGTGTGTGTGTGTGTGTGTGTGTGTGTGTGTGTGTGTGTGTGTGTGTGTGTGTGTCTATGCATGCGCGAGCGAGAAAGAGGTACAGCAGGGAGTATGCTGGCCACTGGTAACCCACAGAGAGAGGGAGCGGTGGGCCATGGGCCACAGAGGCTGGGTGGCACTCTGGCTGAATTATACAGCTTGGTGAGTACCACTGAGTGTGACTCCACTTGCTGAAAGCAAGCACACAAATAAGATCTGGTGTCTCTGTGTGGTGAGTCGGCGAGCAAATGACCAACCATCAACCCATACTCAGGGCTGGTATGGCAAGAGAAGACCAGGAATAAATACAACTCTGCATCATCCTGTGTGGCTGCAGTCTCTACTCAAATATAAGTTCTGGGATCAGGCACAGTTTTCAGTTGTATTAGTTGAATTCACATCATGGCAAATACAATGCATATAGTGTAAAGCTGTGTGATGTATTCCAGCAAATACACTTTGTTGGCTGAGTAAAGTCAAACTATCTCCCATTTACCACTGGCAGTTATGAAGAAAGCCTTTTACGTTAATATTGATCATTGTTCATGAATTTTTTTATATTAGATACTTTTCAGTTTTTATTCTTAGTTGGCCTGTTTTAAAACATTTTTTTTTAAAGGAAATGGTCATTTCACACTGACCTGTGAAATTACTATTTTACAGCACTATGTCCACAAGCATTGTATTTATCCACGCACAGGAAGCAAACCCATAATTGTAAAATATTTTAATTGATGTTGTTCTATTTATTTCACTGCAAATGAAGCATTTAAATCATATAATCTATTCCAGTTGTGCCCCAGAACACACTATAGTGTGGTTAATTAAGCTATTAACATGAAAGAAACAAAAGAAACACGTGGAACAGGAAAAACTACATCACGTCAATTCTCAACAACGCTTGAGACATTGCAACACAATCTCAGTAGTGTCAACAATATATGTATCAAAATATGTATAAAAAATGCTGATATTGATCAACTATTTTAAAGTCTCAATCCTCTTTGAGTGATGTGGTTATTCATGCAGAGAATTTGCTTGTCTGTACTTGTAAATGTATAGGAGGCCTCACAGATTGAAGGCTATGTAAAGGTTTAGGATTGGGGATGTCAGTGCCATCCCGCTGTTTATAAAAGGGCCTGTTGTTTTGCTAGAAAAAAATACATTATTGGGATGAAATTGAAGGGCATGCAGTAGGTTTCTGTGGAGTCATAAAATTACAAGCTCCATATTCTCACCATAAATGACCATTTATGGTCAGTGTGAATTCTACTATATCATCAGAGATACGGGACACAGACAGTAAAACACTCTCCTTGAGACACTTGCCATCTTCACTTGCCTTAACACAGCACCTCCACTGCCACCTACTGGGTTGAAGTTGACACTTCACCTCAACCGGGCCCCACCCGCCCCTCCTCCCCATGTCTTACTTGAGGAATGGTAAAGTGATCTCCAGGGCCCTAAGTGCTTTTTGCTGTCAGTGGTGTTGACATGCGTTACAATAGAAGCCGCCAAGTTACCTTGCCAGAGGAGAGGAAGGAACCCGCTGGACTGCCTGAGCGTCCACACTCAGTCTCTCCCAGGTCGCATGGGCTCTCCAAAGCTCATGTTAACCCTGACCAGATAGATAGGGAAGTGAGGAGAGCCCTGTATGCGCTATTGTTACATACAGGGGGACGTTAAACAAGGAGGAATTTCAGTTAACTTCATTGTTACTCATAAAATGGCTACTGCTGAGATATTACAAAGTCAGTTCACATTTATTTCCAGACGTGGATCAAATAAGAGTAGGAACAGGTCTTCCTCTGTGTATTTCACTGTACTGATGGATATTAGATCCATCCATTCTCTGTGGTACCTTATTGTCCTTTACAATACTGTAATGCAGTAAAAAGCTATATTTATAAAGAATGTTCTTCTATTAATTAATAATCAATAACTGCTTTTAAAACTGTTTGACCTGCTGCCAAAAGTGGTTTAAGTACAGAATCTACCATACATTATAGATGGAGTTGAGGCTAGGGCTAGAGTTAGAGTTAGGGTTATAGATGGAGTTGAGGCTAGGGCTAGAGTTAGAGTTAGGGTTATAGATGGAGTTGAGGCTAGGGCTAGAGTTAGAGTTAGAGTTAGGGTTATAGATGGGGTTGAGGCTAGGGATAGAGTTAGGGTTATAGATGGGGTTGAGGCTAGGGATAGAGTTAGGGTTATAGATGGAGTTGAGGCTAGGGCTAGAGTTAGGGTTATAGATGGAGTTGAGGCTAGGGCTAGAGTTAGAGTTAGGGTTATAGATGGAGTTGAGGCTAGGGCTAGAGTTAGGGTTATAGATGGAGTTGAGGCTAGGGCTAGAGTTAGAGTTAGGGTTATAGATGGAGTTGAGGCTAGGGCTAGAGTTAGAGTTAGGGTTATAGATGGGGTTGAGGCTAGGGATAGAGTTAGGGTTATAGATGGGGTTGAGGCTAGGGCTAGAGTTAGGGTTATAGATGGAGTTGAGGCTAGGGCTAGAGTTAGAGTTAGGGTTATAGATGGAGTTGAGGCTAGGGCTAGAGTTAGGGTTATAGATGGAGTTGAGGCTAGGGCTAGAGTTAGAGTTAGGGTTATAGATGGGGTTGAGGCTAGGGCTAGAGTTAGGGTTATAGATGGGGTTGAGGCTAGGGCTAGAGTTAGGGTTATAGATGGGGTTGAGGCTAGGGCTAGAGTTAGGGTTATAGATGGGGTTGAGGCTAGGGCTAGAGTTAGGGTTATAGATGGGGTTGAGGCTAGGGTTAGAGTTGAGCTGGGTTGTGGACATGAAGCTAGAGTAGGGTTAGGGTCAGTTTGTAAATGATGTTGAAAACAGGCTTAGAAATTACCACTTTCCAGTGTGAATGGAATGATTCCTTAGCAAATAAACCCTCTTGTTTTCTGCTTATCTTCGATCATTCCTCCATATAATACATTTGTTTCACATATTGTTACTGTCTTCATATGGATTTTACGATTTTCAAAGGTGTGTTTATATTTCCATCAGCCTGCCTCCTAAAAACCAGACATATTTCCAGGCCCTTTAGTGAGATGGATACTATGGGAAAATTCCCCAACTGGAGAAGGAAACCATGGACACAAACAGAGGAGCGTTAAGGCTACCTGCTGTTTAAACAGATACTAGGAACCCACATAGTTGTGTCTGCAAAGGCACAGAACCTCGCTCCACTTCAGAAGTTTAACAGTCCCAGTGAGGACATTGGGTCTCTCCTGAGGAATAAGCAACTACTTGTCCAGAACAGCCTTTGGATCCCGGAGTGGACCACCAGCAGTGATACGGAACTCCTTCTGATTGGCTGACGGACATGGAAAGGGTCCCCAGGGGAGCCGATGCTTAGGTGGTTCAGGAGATTGCCAGGCCGATGTGCAATTAACTCAAATATCTGGCAAATAATTAATTAACGTGTGTCAGACACCAGTAGAGAATGCACATTAGGGGAAATGCAGTATCCACTGTAGGCTCCAGAGAGAGGGAAGTTACAGAATTGTATACATTGGGTCAAAACAGATTTGAGAGAGATGAGCTCACACTATGTATTTTGAATAGTTTTATACATACTGAATATGAACCCCCGATAAAATGATGAACAAAAGCAGCATCTGTGTTGTCGTTTAGAGTGATGGCATGGCAGGAACAATTACAGCTCCTTTCGACCTCACTACAGTGGGAAGCTCCTGTAACAAAGCACCTGTAGTCGACCCTGGGAAGGCATTGAACTTCGTGTGGGGGCCAGAATGATCTTCCCTCTCACACAGCCATTGACTGGCCATGGACCCAAAGAGCAGTTGTAAAAATAGATGAAAAAACAATACCTGCTCGGGCATAGAGACATCAGCAGGGGAGAGGGTCATCTGGAAATGGTGAAAGTGTCACGCCCTGACCATAGAGATCCGTTTTATTTCTCTATTTGGTTAGGTCAGGGTGTGATGTGGGGTGGGCATTCTATGTTCTATTTTCTATGTTTTGTATTTCTTTGTTTTGGCCGGGTATGGTTCTCAAATCAGGGACAGCTGTCTATCGTTGTCTCTGATTGGGAACCATACGTAGGCAGCCCTTTTTCCCACCTGTCTTTGTGGGTAGTTAACTTTGTATGTGGCACTATAGCCCTGTAAGCTTCATGGTTGTTTTTTCGTTTGTTGTTTTGTTGGCGACATTTTGAAATAAAAAGGGAAAATGTACGCTCACCACGCTGCACCTTGGTCTTCTTCCAGCAATGGCTGTGACAGAAAGGGTGAGGGTGAAAATGTAAGACTGCATGGATCAAAGTTAGATTTCATTCCTGATAAACCATGTGGTTGGGCTCGAGCAAAACAAATGAAATCATCCATTTCTATTTTCGCTATGGTCTGTTAATCACTATTATTTTTCTATTGTCATTCCAACATTTCCAAAGTGTTTGGAACAGAGGGACTGAGCGGCTCTGAGGTTGAACTGTCAGTCGTTCTGACTTCTCTGCGCACAAAACAGATGTCCCTGCTTCTCAGTTATACACTGGCCGAACAGCCTCCTCTAGGCATAGCAGGCCTGACTAAGATAAGGGTTCAATCCAAAAAAAGAAGCATGAATTGAAAGGAAGGGGATAGAGAAATGTCTTATTGAGTGGTGGTTGGCTACGCAATGCTGCCGCGACCACCAACACTCCTTTTATAACGTCTACTTCTGTTATGTTGGAATACTGTCTTTATTTTCAAGACACATGAATGTGTCAATAAGTAGAAGGATTGGAAGGAGACCAAGCTCACCTCTCCAAAAATGTAACTGGTTGTTATTTCATGAGACCTACCCCTGCATTTCCTCTGCCTTGCTGCTAGTGTAAGAGGGTAATCATAATATATTAAACACTATACAGGAAGCTAGTTTGCCACTGACCAGCTGCCATTGATGCCCCATGGCTCATAAAATAATATCCCCAATATCCAGGCAAGGTCAACATGGTCCAGCATTTCCACAGCACCTATTTGTTTGTATATACCTGAACCCCCACTTACCAACAGTACCTCTTTCACCCCAAAACGAAACAATTTCATAGAGACGTAGTGACATCATTTACACAAATATATTTTTTAAAATCCAGGAACCTCCCGCTGTATATTTTATTTGGCCAAAGACAAGCTCAACGTCCAATACGTCACATGTCTTAGGGTCCGACTATTTAATGTAGAAACTCCAAAACTCACAAATGCTGTATGACCGAATGTTCCAGAGATGTACCAGTATACCAAACATGCAATATATCTGGCTCTAGTATACTAAACATGCAATATATCTGGCTCCCCTCTCCGAACACAATAGATTTTGTGGAATTGTTTGACCCAAATTTTCCAGCTGTCCTTATTGATGCTCCTACTGTTTTTCTGCCTGTTGGTGGCCTGAGCTCTAATCACCCTTCAGCTCCCTCTGAGGCCATAAATTATCCCGATGAGATGGCGCTTTGTGTTCCTAGTGCTGGGGCGCAGGGTGAATTCACAGCGCTGTATTTTGACAACCCGGACTTTAAATCATTGTTTTATGACAGATGGGAAAACTTCTGCATGTTCACCGAGCTGATTTATGATCATTTGGGTCTGGAGGACACTATAATTTGCAAGTAATGTGAAAACAGATGGATAGAGAGATACCAAAGGGCAGACTGACCTATACATTCTCACTGCTGCTTACAAATGGCATCCATATGCTTCAGGAACTCTTCCAGTTACATCTCCATTAGTGTGTGTGTGTGTGTGTGTGTGTGTGTGTGTGTGTGTGTGTGTGTGTGTGTGTGTGTGTGTGTGTGTGTGTGTGTGTGTGTGTGTGTGTGCGTGTGTGTGTGTGTTCAGTAAAAGACGAGGGAGAATTTAGTGGGGAAGCAGGTTTCTGTTAGTGGGAGTTTGATATGCTAGAAAATAATTTACAACAATTTCAAACCGATAAATAAACATTATAATATATACTGTTACATTTAATCAACCTTGTTTTACTGTACATCAACTGTTATGACATTGGCTCATTTATAAAATGTTCTAATATTTATGAAAACATGTTTTATACAAATGATTTGAACTTGATTTATAGTTCAGCTTCCTATCTCAAATGAGGTATGAATAAAGGAAGTGACATCTGTGGAGGCATACAGAAATGTTTTTCCTTTCTGGTCAAATGTCAATTCCAAAAAATTCAAAAGTTGGTCTATTTCATTTCCATCCCCTCAGGGTTACAGCCAGGTAAAGCACAGCAGCTTTGGCAAAGCTGATTTTCTGTGCGCTCTCAAACACCAAGATCACATTAGACACACTGTGATGCAGGTTAGAGTTTCATCGCCTACCATGGGGCTTATGTGGAGGCAAAATATAGAAATTGTATCTCTCTACCCGTTAAAGTGCGATAAAGATTGTTTCCTTAAAAATAGTATCCTGCACTTGTACTTAAGGGAAAGATACAATGCAACTCACTTTTTGAATGTTCTTACAGAAAACTTTGATACAAGTAGATAAACAGGGATAGTACGGGATAGTATCTGGAGTACGTACAATATATATATATATATATATATATATACACACTAACATTCAAAAGTTTGGGGTCACTTAGAAATGTCCTTGTTTGGAAAGAAACGCACATTTTTGGTCCGTTAAAATAACATCAAATTGATCAGAAATACAATGTAGACATTGTTAATGTTGTAAAAGACTATTGTAGCTGGAAATGGCAGATTTTTTAGGAAATATCTACATAGGCGTACAGAGGCCCATTATCAGCAACCATCACTCCTGTGTTCCAATGGCACGTTGTGTTAGCTAATCCAAGTTTATCATTTTAAAAGGATAATTGATCATTAGAAAACCCTTTTGCAATTATGTTAGCACAGCTGAAAACTGTTGTTCTTTAAGAAGCAATAAAACCGGCCTTCTTTAGACTAGTTGAGTCGCCTCTTCACTGTTGACGTTGAGACTGGTGTTTTGCGGGTACTATTTAATGAAGCTGCCAGGCTCCGGGATGCTGGCCTTCTAGGCAGAGTTCCTCTGTCCGGTGTCTGTGTTCATTTGCCCATCTTAATCTTTTCTTTTTATTGGCCAGTCTGACATATGGCTTTTTCTTTGCAACTCTGCTTAAAAAAGGCCAGCCTCCCAGAA
Organism: Oncorhynchus kisutch; assembly: GCF_002021735.2. Lineage (NCBI taxonomy): Eukaryota > Metazoa > Chordata > Actinopteri > Salmoniformes > Salmonidae > Oncorhynchus > Oncorhynchus kisutch. The sequence goes on from NC_034187.2 coordinate 32,587,951, forward strand.
TCGCCTCTTCGCTGTTGATGTTGAGACTGGTGTTTTGCGGGTACTATTTAGTGAAGCTGCCAGTTAAGGACTTGTGAGGCGTCTGTTTCTCAAACTAGACACTCTAATGTACTTGTCCTCTTGCACAGTGGTACAACGGGGCCTCCCACTCCTCTTTCTATTCTGGTTAGAGCCAGATTGCACTTTTCTGTGAAGGGAGTAGTACACAGAGTTGTACGACATCTTGAGTTTCTTGGCAATTACTCTAGACTGACGAGTTTCAGAAGAAAGTTTTTGTTTCTGGCCATTTTGAGCCTGTAATGGAACCCACAAATGCTGATGCTCCAGATACTCAACTAGTCTGAAGAAGGCCAGTTTTATTGCTTCTTTAATCAGAACAACAGTTTTCATCTGTGCTAACATAATTGCAAAAGCGTTTTCTAATGATCAATTAGCCTTTTAAAATGATAAACTTGGATTAGCTAACACAACGTGCCATTGGAACACAGAAGTGATGATTGCTGATAATGGGCCTCTGTAAGCCTATGTAGATATTGCATTAGAAATAAGCAATTTCCAGCTACAATAGTCATTTACAACATCAACAGTATCTACACTGTATTTTTGATCAATTTGATGTTATTTTAATGGACTTTAAAAAAAAAAAGATTTCAAAACAAGGACATTTCTAAGTGACACCCAACTTTTGAACGGTAGTGTATATTTTACAATAAAGAGAAGGGGGTGGAATTTAATGAGACTCGGTTTCAGACAACATCAAATCAGTTTGGAAATATATTAATAAAATAAAGGCATACAGCTTGGAAGCCCTCAGTGACTTGTCCTTTATGGCTTGTACTATGAGCGTGTTCAGTGAACAGTGAATACTGTCTGGTGGAGCCATTGTATCCAGTCCAGTGAGGAGGACCACCCAACATGAGTCAGTGATTAAGTAAATACTCTTGCATGTACACATCCCCCTACTCACAGAGTAAACAGCGCTTTAACTCAACGGGTCTGATACAGTATCTGGGCTTGTCTCCAGATCAGAGAAGATGGCCACTGTCTACCCAGTCCTGTCCCGCTGTGATCCCAGAGTCTGCGCCTTTCCCCTCCTGTTTAGTCAGCCAACCAGCCAACTGCAGTATGGCAGCAAGTGTTGTGTGTGTGTGTCGTTAGGCTGGGCTGGGCTGGGCTAAAACTGGCAGAGAGCTGCATCTTCCATTGGAAGGCTGACTTACCACTCCAGCCAGCAGCCCCTCTGGAGCCAGAGGCAAAGCAATACCAATTCCCAGAGGAAACAAGGTTCCCACTGACGCCTGTGTCACTGACTGAGCCCCTCAGATTTCCCCACAAATACTACTAATACCATCTAAAGAGCATGGTGCATTTTGGGAGGGTACAGCACGCTCCTGCTGCTTCCATGTACATTATCTCTCTGGGCACAGTATTGTGTTTGTTATTGACTGCTGACTTGTCACTTTTTGGCTTCATAATGAAGCAATGCTGAACTCCTCCGACGAGGAGGAGTAGTAGGAAGGATCGGAGGACCAATGCGCAACGTGGTAAGTGTTCATGATATTTATTATAACTCAGAACACTAAAGAATAAAACAACAAAGAGAACGAAATGAAACCGAAACAGTTCTGTCTGGTGCAGACACAAAACAGAAAACAATCACCCACAAATCAAGGGTGAAAACAGGCTACCTAAGTACGGTTCTAAATCAGGGACAACGACTGACAGCTGCCTCTGATTGAGAACCCTACCAGGCCAAACACAGAAACACCAACTCATAGAAAAACAAATATCCTGTCCCACATATCAAAACACTTTATCGTCCCTAAATCATATTCCCTCCTCATTTTATCAGCCTGTTTAGACATCAAACTTGTCATCCAGAAAAACATCCCAAGGGCATGGAAAGAACAAGCCAACTGGCCTCTTGGAGCACGCCTTTGATGAAAGAACCACATTTCTGTCCTACTAACAGAGACAGGCAATTTCCATTTTGACAACATGCACTGCTGATTACTGCCACACAGTGTGTCAGCGATCAGGATTACTATTTCCCATTCGCTGGGAACAAAATTCATCATCTTCTCTCTGCTTCCTGTGGGAACAGCCAGACCCTGGGAGCCTACAACAGTCCGTGGACAAGCTGCTGTCAGTCCGCTCCACGCCACAAGGGTGAATCTGATTAAAGAGACAGAGGGCCTCGGTTTTCCTCTTTTTTTTTTATTGGGAACTCTTCCAACAATACAGTACCTTTGTCCTCTGTTTGAAACATCAGGAGCCCGTGAAAGCTGGCGAGAGCAATAGCCATTGACATGACAGTTAGTGACAGTTATATGTGAGAAGCCCGTTCGGAGAAATTTGTGTTTTAGTGGTCTTAGATGATTGTATCTACCACATTAACTTTTGCTTTCATAATGATTTACTGCTGCTTGGCGGGATGAGCTCAGTGAATATGTGTGGTTGGCTGCCAACACCGCTTTTTCCCCTGTTTTTTCTGACTTTGTGGGCCCTGGAGATTTTCTTTACTGTTCTAAAGCCATTTTGATTGGAAGCCAGGCAGTATAAAGCTGGAGGCAAGCTGTATATTGTCAGAAGGCCTCACAGTGCCTCCAAAAATAAGAAAGAGAGAGTGTGCGTGTTTGTCTATGTTTGAGATTGTGTGAGTTTGTTCATTGGAGACCGTGTGTATGTGGGTGTGCCTGTGGGAACTAAATACAATACATAATGTATATATCCTATACTAGATCCTTCAAAGTTCTAAGTTTAGAAACACTAATTGCCTATTTTCCAAGGACAAAGGCCTTAACTCAAATCAATTGGACGTGTAGTTCATATATTGGAGTACAGTACTTTCTGGCAATGCCATACCCTCATTAAGAACTTATATTGGTCGTATAGGCACTACTGTGTACATTCAGCCATGCCTCTGAATACCAAAAGGAAATAAATAGCCTCAATTACTCTCTTTAAAGTATTTACATCTTAACATTATTACACTTCTCTGTCAGCTGTGCTTACAGTTTACCACCAGATGTTAGTCACCGTGATCCATCTTGAGGAACAGCCTGGTTTTTTACAAAGGCCTGGCCGGGCGGCCACTGCTGTTATTTTAAAGGGAGAGAGGTGAAGACCTGGTGGAGCCCTGGTTCCTCTGGGACCAGCTGACCGGAGGACCGATGGTCAGGGCCGTGACCCACAGAACCCACGCTGGGGCTCGCTCCTTTATAGGAAGGCCTGTAGAGGGAAAATGGGGAAGGAACATGTGATTACAGGTGAAGGAAATGGATTCTGTCAGTCCAAAGAGAATAAATAAGATATTAAAGAGATTGTCAGAGATGATTTATTTCAGTTGGAATTTGTTTGATTGTTTATGTTTTCATCAGTATCATAAGTCATTTGAATGCTGAGAGTTTCAGACTATAGAATATCTATCTTCCAAGGAATGACTCAGGACGTCGGTTGTACGATGAAAGATTCTTTTAGCAATAATACTTGTTCACGTTACATTGAACAACTTTAGATTCTACAAAACAATAAAAGAAAGTTGCTAGTGAAAGTCAGGATAATCACTTGTCACTTGTACATAACTGGCGCGTTCTCGTTTTCTCACTTTCTTCCTGTCGCAAGGCATTCTTGTACTTGCAGTCAATAGCGTAATCCAATACTAACCAATACAACAGAAATATGTACATAGTTCTCTAAACTCCATCATATGAATTCTAATACAATTACTCATAAGTATGTAAATATCTGTAAAAACTATATATTTCGATACAGCCCAATGAACTGTAAACATTAACTCTGTAACCTGTTAAAGTTACAACACAGACATGGCATTGTCAGAATACACACCATCAATTTTCAAATACCTGGTCCTGACTGTTCCATCTAGTGCTCATATATAACAGTGTTCACGTCTGGAGATGTTGACAAGTGTGTTGTGACCTCTAGTGGTCCAATCTTGTCCTCTCTGCTGAAGCCTGCTGTGGCATACAGAACTGGTGAGACGACCAGTGGTTAATTACAAATGCTGCTGAAGAACATGAAGCACATTGGGGGAGTGACAGTGCTCTCTTTAATGATTAAAGGGCTCTCTCCTGAACTCTACAATCTTGTACATCACAATCCACCTCATTGAACCAGACTCAATTTGAAGCCCTATGGTAAAAGTACTTCATCTCTCCTAGTAGGGAGGGAAAGATATTAGACTGTGCGCTGAATACTGCATTTAATGAGCAAAAAATGTTGTCCAATATATGTTGTAGTGAAGGAGGTCTTAGGTCACTTGCCGAAATGTTGTCTGAAATTATATTCACACACCAGATCTACAGTGCCTCCAGAAAGTATTCATTCTTGGCTTATTCCACATATTGTGTTACAGCCTGAATTCAAAATGGATTAAATAGATGTTTTGTCTTACCCATCTACACACAATACCTCATAATGACAAAGTGAAAACCTGTTTTTAGAAGATTTTGCACGTTTATTGAAAAAGAAATACAGACACATCTCATTAACATAATTATTCACATCCCTGAGTCAATACATGTTAGAATCACCTTTGGCAGCAACTAAAGCTGTGAGTCTTTCTGGTTAAGTCTAAGAGCTTTGCACACCTGGGTTGTACAATATTTGCAGATTATTCTTTTAAAAATTCTTCAAGCTGTCAAGTTGGTTGTTGATCATTGCAGCCATTTTCATGTCTTGCCATGTATTTTCAAGCCCAAACTCGAACTAGGCCACTCAGGAACATTTAATGTTGTCATGGTAAGCAACTTTTGGGAGCCAAGCCAAGCCGAGCCAACTCACTTGGGAGACGTACCAAATTCTCTAAAACAAACCTAGAGGAAACTTATGGTTAAGAAATTAACATTGAATTATCTGGCAACAGTTCTGGTGGACATTCCTGCAGTCAGCATGCCAATTTTACGGTCCATTAAAACATGAGACATCTGTGGCATTGTGTTGTGTGACCAAATTGCACATTTTAGAGTGGCCTTTTATTGTCCCCATTACAAGGGGCACCTGCGTAATAATCATGCTGTTTAATCAGCTTCATGATATGCCGCATCTGTCAGGTGGATGGATTATCTTGGCAAAGGAGAAATGTTCACTAACAGGGATGTAAACAAATGTGTGCACAAAATTTGAGCGAAATAAGCTTTTTAAGTATATGGAAAAATCTTTTATTTCAGCTCATGAAACTCAGGACCAGCATGTTGCGTTTATATTTTTGTATACAACGTTGATCAATACTTAGTATTCTCCTATCACAGCCATTAAACTCTGTAACTATTTCAAAGTCACCATTGGCCTCATGGTGAAATCCCTGAAAGGTTTCCTTCCTCTCCAACAACTGAGTTAGGAAGGACGCCTCTATCTTTGTAGTGACTGGGTGTATTGATACACCATCCAAATATAATGAATTACTTCACCACGCTCAAAGGGATATTCAATGTCTGCTTTTTAAAATTATTATCCATCTACAAATAGGTGCCCTTCTTTGCAAAACATTGGAAAACATCCCTGGTCTTTGTGGTTGAATCTGTGTTTGCTCAACTGAGGGACCTTACAGGGATGAGGTAGTCATAAAAGAAATCATGGTAAACACTATTATTGCACACAGAGTGAGTACATGCAACTTATTATGTGACTTGTTAAGCAAAGGTTTACTCCTGAACTTATTTAGGCTTTTGTAATTTGTAAACATGTCTACAACCAGAATTCCACTTTGACATTATGGGATATTGTGTGTGTAGGCCAGTGACACAAAATCTCAATTTAATGCATTTTAAATTCAGGCTGTAACACTTAAAAAAAAAAAAATATTCAAGGGGTGTGAATACTTTCTGAAGGCACTGTATCAATGAAACTACTTTCTAAATGTAATTCACCTCTTATTGCCTACACCCTATTGACTGCTTCTATACACACTAAGCCGACTGCAGAAACCCACAAACTCCCCTCACTCCCACCACCCCCCACCACACCAACCGTTTTATTATTAAAGACCAAATACAGTCTTCAGTGTGGAGCCCGTCGAGCCGTGCAGCAGACAAACAGAGCCCTGTTCATCTCTGTTTTCCCTGGCCATCCTCAAACGCTCCACTGTTACATCACCCATAATCCTATCTTTCAACAGGAAAGTGCCAGTTATGCTGCCTTTGCCTCTCATGGCACACCAGATAGCGATCACATCATGTAAAGCCATTTGTTTTGAGACTTTGTGTTGGTGACCACCCATGTGTAAATGCGGCTCTGGCCTTGGCTCCCGATGATGAGTTTTCCTAACCTCCGTCATAGGCTGGCAGGCAGCACAGAGCAGCTGGTTTACCTCACACCCCATACCCCAGGCAGGGCCGACCTTCCATTTTCCAGCCAGCATATTTGTTCATCTTCACCCTGATTCCTGTAAGTCAGAGATCTGATGTGCAGGTCAAAGGAAAAGGAAATGGCAATCCCAGCTGAGGACGAGGATATAACCTGTTAACATTCTCGGCTGTGGGTGGGAAAAAACTGATCGCTCAGTTATTCCTCTCTCTCCGGGAGGTGGTTTTCTTTTCCAAAGGCAACACTGAGGGGATGGGATGTGAATGTATTCTGCGTGTGCATATGAGTATGTGTGGTAGTGGTGCTGTGAGTACATGGACGTGAGTACTGCATGTGGGAATAGTTGATATATTGTGATTAGTGACATACAATGAATGATGCAGTCTGTTGTAAATGTAGTACATTGTTATCCTCCTGGGTTCTTACAGTCTCTTGCAACAAAAGGAACAGAATTAAACCCATCTACATGTGGCACATAGCATGACATCATGTCATTATTTTAAGTACTAATCAAAAATATGCTGATTATTCAACTATTTAGGAGCAGGTTTTATACCAAAAGGCAAATTCTCAAATTCAAACAACCCTTTCACCCATTGAAAAAAATTGTGTTATTGACTGCTCTGCTCGCAGATGTCATTTCCAGCACATGGTTCTGTGAAGTCATTTATCTGAAAGATAATCCTAGTTTTGTGAATCCTTTAACCTTTTACTCCTGCGTAGTAGTCTTAAACAAATCTACTATGAAACAAAAGTGTACACCTCACACACATGGGCTTAAAAAAGAACACACCTGTACCATGTCAGATATAGAGTTAAAATGTGTTCAATTTTGAGTTTGCATCCGAATATTACACTTTATATACATCACTGAAGACTGAAATATAACAAAACCATTTGAAATAGAAAGACCGGATTTTCAGCGTTTTTTAATATTTTTAGAATGTTTATACGAAGTTATGAAAAATATGAATAACATTCCACCCATGAGGCCACTAGACGGTGGTTTGGTCATTTGACTGCAGCATTGGGCTACTTTTAGTGAACTAGATCCATTTTCTCCCTCCATATGAGGCTCACGTGGTAGCTTTTGAAGTCAATGTTTTCCAAATAAAAGCAGGAATTCACAATGATTTATGACAATTTAGACAAGTGGTTAACAGAGAGTAGGATATGGAAATACTGCTTTCATGTGAAATACACAGACAACTCCATGTGGGCTTTAGTGACCACTTAATCTATTGGCAGGCCCACCTCACTGGTCTGTCAATCGCACAGGGTTCCCTTTCACCGGCCACACTGACTACTTTACTTCCAAATGAACTTGACAGTTATTGCTGGCTGCAAGTCAGTGGGCCTCTGAGCAATGACACGACACACTCGATCTCTGTCGTGGACAGAAATACGGATGAGACTGTTTACTGTTGTGCCCTGATGCAATAACACAGCCGCTTCACTCGCTGACAACCTAGATGATCAATTACCGTCAAGGTATCAATACACAGACACAGATGAATGTCCGAGGTTCATGTAAAAGCTGAGAATAATATATTATACAGCAATGTGATAATGAATATTGCAGAAGCAAATGTGGAATTCAACAGAGAGTAAAATAGTCAATCATAAACTAATGCAAATTTAGTCGTAATACATTTTTGGCATAGTCCTTTTGTAGATGCAGGTTAATTAAATGAGATTTTTGACCTGACAATGGTATCCATATCTATCCATGTCTAGAATTCCAGGTTAGGTTTATTTAAAGTGCCTGTGTATAAAAAAGATGGACCTGGATAATAGCAGCTAGCTGTCCTCATTTCTGACATGGTCAAAAGGCTAATGGAGAGTGGGAAAGGATGTCAGGGGCCGCGGAGAGCGGGACCTTTGGCCCAGCTCGTCTCTCCCCTCATCTCTCAACATCACTGAACCTGTTTTCTCATCCCAGAGGTGGGAATGGCAGCAGATGACCAGAGGTCAAACTAGCGCGCAGGCATGAATTTTTCACCGCCATATTTTCTTGGGTAAATAATCAAACTGAGCATACCATACCACAGATGGCAGCTTATAAATCTTGGATTGGAAAATAAATACATAGGTTTCAGAAAAACAGGACCCCCCCCACCCAAAAAAAAAACCTATGTATTTTTGTTTTTGAAGCTTCTCAACCACACATGTGAAATCTGAGTAAGTAAGCCAGTGTGCATCTGAACCCTCACAAAAAAATCTGCTTGTAGGTCCACTATGGAATACACAGTTTGTTTATGCAGTTAAGGTCACTGAAAGTTGGTGTTATCCATACTATACTGAACAAAAATATAAATGCAACACGCAACAATTTCAAAGATTTTTTTACAGTTCATATAAGGAAATCGATTGTAATAAATGTAGTAGGACCTAATCTATGGATTTCACATTACTGGGCAGGGGCGCGACCATGGGTGGACCTGGGAGGGCATAGGCCCAACCACTTGGGAGCCAGGCCAATCAGAATACGTTTTATCCCCACAAAAGGGTTTTAATACAGACAGAAATACTCATCATGTGGCCTCAAGTGGTCTGCGGGTGTGAGGACGGTTGGACATACTGCCAAATTCTCAAAAATGACGTTTAGAAATGACCATTAAATTCTCTGGCAACAGCTCTGGTGGAAATTCCTCCAGTCAGCATACCAATTGCACGCTCCCTCAAAACTTGAGACATCGGTAGCATTGTGTTGTGTGACAAAACTGCACATTTTAGAGTGGCCTTTTATTGTCCCCAGCACAAGGTGCACCTGTGTAATGATCACGTGGTTTAATCAGCTTCTTGATATGCCACACCTGTCAGGTGGATGGTTTATCTTTGAAAAGGAGAAATGCTCACTAACAGGGATGTAAAATTTGTGCACAACATTTGAGAGAATGAAGCTTTTTGTGCATATGGAACACTTCTGGAATCTTTTATTTCAGCTCATGAAACACGAGACCAACACTTTATATGTTGCGTTTATATTTTTGTTCAGTATTTAACAGGTGTCTCCGTTAGAGCAAATGAACTATGATATATTTTCAGTAGTTAATGTATTTATTGCCATCATACATTTCAGAGGGAAAACCTGCAGGATCAGAAGTAGCATTCCTTGAGTTCATTAGATGTTTTATGCAGGAATCCCTGCTTTGATGGTCTACCGGCCTCATGCCAGGTAACCTTGGGGAAGCGCCAGTATCTCAGTGGGTGTGAAGCCAAGTCGTGCCGCTCATAATGGATTCCACTGGCAAGGAAAGGAGGGCATCGCAGGCAGGAGTCCCTACAGGCCTTACATTTTTGCTGAGTCGTCTTCCAGCTATCTTCTTTTAAAAAACCATGACGTGTGCCGGTCATGTTGCTGGAGTTAACGGGATCACCTTTAAAAACATGTTAAGAACTAATGGCTTCCTGAAATCACATTGGATTAATATTTGAATGTTTTGGCAGGACATCACACACATTCCTCCTGTGATACGCTTTACAGGGATATTTATCAGCTTACCAAGATACAGTAAATGTCAACCTTTCGATGAGTCCTGTTGGGTCCACTCCTATAATGTACACAAATGAAAGCACATAAAGGGATTTTTTTATAAAGCTTAAATGACAACAAGGTGTGATGTTTTAAGATCTGACAATATAACTTTGTCCTCTTCTTCATATAAGGAACCTGCAGTGAAAATGTCTGTAGTTGCACCTAGGGCCTAGGGCAAATGATACAGTTGATGTCTGAAGTTTACGTACACTTAGGTTGGAGTCAAAAAAAAAAAAAATTCCACCACTCCACAAATGTCTTGTTAACAAACTATAGTTTTGGCAAGTCGGTTGGGATTTCTACTTTGTGCATTGACGCAAGTAATTTGTCCAACAATTGTTTACAGACAGATTATTTCACTTATAATTCACTGTATCACAATTCCAGTGGGTCAGAAGTTTACATACACTCAGTTGACTGTGCCTTTAAACAGCTTGGAAAATTCCAGAAAATTATGTCATGGCTTTAGAAGCTTCTCATAGGCTAATTGACATAATTTCAGTCAATTGGAGTTGTACCTGTGGATGTGTTTCAAGGCCTACCTTCAAACTCAATGCCTCTTTGCTTGACAACATGGGAAAATCAAAAGAAATCAGCCAAGACCTCAGAAAATGAATTGTAGACCTCCACAAGTCTGGTTCATCCTTGGGAGCAATTTCCAAATGCCTGAAGGTACCACATTCATCTGTACAAACAATAGTACGCAAGTATAAACACCATGAGACCACGCAGCCGTCATACTGCTCAGGAAGGAGAAGCGTTCTGTCTCCTAGAGATTAATGTACTTTGTGCGAAAAGTGCAAATCAATCCCAGAACAACAGCAAAGGACCGTGTGAAGATGCTGGAGGAAACGTGTACAAAAGTATCTATATCCACAGTAAAATGAGTTCTATATCGACTTAACCTGAAAGGCTACTCAGCAAGGAAGAAGCCACTGCTCCAAAACCGGCATAAAAAAGCCAGACTACGGATTGCAACTGCACATGGGGACAAAGATCGTACTTTTTGGAGAAATGTCCTCTGGTCTGATGAAACAAAAATAGAACTGTTTGGCCATAATGGCCATCGTTATGTTTGGAGGAAAAAGGCTTGCAAGCCCAAGAACACCATCCCAATCGTGAAGCACAGGCGTGGCAGCATCATGTTTTGGGGGTGCTTTGCTGCAGGGGGGACTGGTGTACGTCACAAAATAGATGGCAACATGAGGAATGGAAAAGTAGGTGGAGATATTGAAGCAACATCTCAAGACATCTGTCAGGAAGTTAAAGCTTGGTCGCAAATGGGCCTTCCAAATGGACAATGACCCCAAGCATACTTCCAAAGTTGTGGCAAAATGGCTTAAGGACAACAAAGTCAAGGTATTGGAGTGGCCATCACAAAGCCCTGACCTCAATCCTTTAGAACATTTGTTGGTAGAACTGAAAAGGTGTGTACAAGTAAAGAGTCCTAGAAACCTGACTCAGTTAAACCAGTTCTATCAGGTGGAATGGGCCATAATTCACCCAACTTATTGTGGGAAACTTGTGGAATGCTACCCGAAACGTTTGACAACTCAAAGGCAATGTTACCAAATACTAATTGAGTGTATGTAAACTTCTGACCAACTGGGAATGTGATGAAAGAAATAAAAGCTGAAATAAATAAATATATTATTCTATTATTCTGACATGTCACATTCTTAAAATAAAGTCCTACCTGAACTAAGACAGGGAATTTTTACCCGTATTAAGTGTCAGGAATTGTGAAAAACTGAGTTGAAATGTATTTGGCTAAAGGTGTATGTAAACTTCTGTCTTTCCAACTGTATGTGTGTTTGAATGGAATCAGAATGATTCCCCTTTAATAGGCAAACACAACGTTTTTAATGCAGAAGAGCCATATGCTTTTATTTTCATCATATTTTCCATCTAGATACTCTGCAACATGTCTTGTTGACTTGAAAAGGGTCATCTTCTTCTTGCCCATGAAATGTTGATGAGGAAAATGAACGAAGGCGTATTTGCAATGCAGAGATACTTATTAACCAGCCAAACCCAATCAGTCAAGTATGTGGTGGCAAGCACCTGCCTTCTGCCATTTTTAATAACCCACCCCTCTCTTATTGCTCTCCCTCTTATTTACTCTCTTCCAAATTATTTTTTGTCCTTCGTTTACAAAGATAAATGAGGAGATTAATATATATTGAACTAATCTGGAGGCTAGCTGGGAGGAGGGTAAGATCCTGGAAAGTATTTCCCTCAGGTAACCATATGCAGGCTCACTGGATTAAGAGTCATTTGCAGTAAGGCTTAACTGAGATCCAAAGCCATTAGCAGAACATCGTTTTATAAAGAGTAGAAGGAGGAGGAGGGACTTTTTTAATTGCCTTCTGTTGATTAGAATTCAAGGCAGCAACAGACTCCACTCACACCTTCGAGAAGTCGACTCTCTGAATAGCACCCCACCAACAAAATGGCGTCCAAGCTACAATCCGTTTCACTCCTTTAATTACTTCTATTAGAGATATTTCAATATTTTCCTATATTTCAAACTGTAGGTTTTAATGAAGTCACATACTGTATATATCATTGAATAAAATGGTACTAAAAACACAGTATTTGGACAATGAGAAGGGGGTCACATCATGGAATTTTCCTCAAGGCAGTAAAAGAACACTGGATAGCCTCAATTACACATAAAGCCCATCATCTGAGCTACACCACAAACAGTGCATTCAGAAAGTATTCAGACCCCTTCCCTTTTCCACATTTTGTTACGTTACAGCCTTATTCTTAAATGGATGAAATCATATATATATATTAAATACCTTATTTACATAAGTATTCAGACCCTTTGGTACTAGACGCGAAATTGAGCTCAGGTGCATCCTGTTTCCATTGATCATCCTTGAGATGTTTCTACAACTTGATTGGAGTCCACCTGTGGTAAATTCAATTGATTGTACATGATTTGGAAAGACACACACCTGTCTATATAAGGTCCCGCAGTTGACAGTGCATGTCAGAGCAAAAACCAAGCCATGAGGTTGAAGGAATTGTCCGTAGAGCTCCGAGACAGGATTGTGTTGAGGCACAAGGGTACCAAAAAATGTCTGCAGTATTGAAGGTCCCCAAGAACACAGTAGCCTCCATCATTCTTCAATGGCAGAAGGTTTTAACCACCAATACTCTTCCCAGAGCTGGCTGCCTGGCCAAACTGAGCAATCATGGGAGAAGGGCCTTGGTCAGAGAGATGACCAACCCGATGGTAACTCTGACAGAGCTCCGGAGTTCCTCTGTGGAGATGGGAGAACCTTTCAGAAGGACAACCATCTCTGCAGCACTCCACCAATCAGGCCTTTATGGTAGAGTGGCCAGACGGAAGCCACTCCTCAGCCCACTTGGAGTTTGCCAAAGGGCACCTAAAGGACTCTCAGACCACGAGAAACAGGATTTTCTGGTCTGATGAAACCATGATTGAACTATTTGGCCGAAATGCGAAGCGTCACATCTGGAGGAGACCTGGCACCATCCCTACGGTGAAGCATGGTGATGGCAGCATCATGCTGTGGGGATGTATTTCAGCAGCAGGGAGACTCGTCAGGATCGAGCGAAAGATGAACAGAGCAAAGTACAGAGAGATTCTTGATGAAAACGTGCTCTAGTGCGCTCAGGACCTCAGACTGGGGCGAAGGTTCACCTTCCAACAAGACAACAACCCTAAGCACACAGCCAAGACAACGGAGGAGTGGCTTCGGGACAAGTCTCTGAATGTCCTTCAGTGGCCCAGACTAAGCCCGGATTTGAACCCGATCGAATATCTCTGGAGAGACATGAAATAGCTGTGCAGTGACGCTCCCAATCCAACCTGACAGAGCTTGAGACGATCTGCAGAGAAGAATGGGAGAAGCTCCCCAAATACAGGTGTGTCAAACTTATAGTGTCACACACAAGAAGGCTCGGGGCAGTAATCGCAGCCAAAGGTGCTTCAAGAAAGTACTTAGTAAAGGGTCTGAATACTTATGAAAATGTGATATTTTCGTTATTTTCTTTTTATACATTTGCAAAAATGTCTAAAAAACAGTTTTTGCTTTGTCATTATGGGGTATTGTGTGTAGATTGATGAGGTGGGAAGAATGATTGAATCCATTTTAGAATAAGGCTTTAATGTAACAAAATGTAGAAAAAGCACTGTATGTCTTTAGGAATTCATACACCCATTGGAAGCCAATGTGGTGTATTGGATCCAGATATCTTGCATTGTCTGAGAGGCAATGAAACACACATGATTTGTTACATTTGCCTGACCATGTCTTTGTGCCAGTGACTGTGAACTGTCTGGTTGTAGTGCAGTCTGCAGTGAATAGACAACTAACCACTACTACCCCTGTCATACACTTTAGTAAACACAAGATGGTGCTACAGAATAAGATTTTCTGCAGCAACTATTCAACATGCCTTTCATCAAAATCTTATGTTACATTTTTTTTTACTAGAGTTGTATTTTGTAACTTTTTCCTTTTTCAAGAGATACATTATAAATATAATACATAAATATTAACCAGGATCAACTTTTAGCATTTATATTAACTTATTAATGGACATGGCTTCTTCTGCATTGTTGTTAAATGTGACGCGAAACAAATGATTAACTCCATGTTGCATCGTGCCTAAGAACAGCCCTTAGCGGTGGTATATTGGCTATATACCACACCCCTCAGGCTTTATTGCTTAAGTATACTACTGCATGAATGAACTGATAACTATACAGTCATAACAGACAGGCCTACAGAGACAGCTAGCAGTGCTTTGTTCTCTGGTGATAGTGTCCATATAGAGGAGGATGTCAACCCTGGTCCAAATGGTGTCTAATCAGAGAGCAGCTCCTGAGCTAGGCAGTAATCATGACAAGTGGCCATCCACTGAATGAGAGAGGGGCTTTAAAGCACAACACAGCTGGTGTAAAGGTGTTCCCAGAGCACACAGCCAGCAGCAGGTGTGGGGGCCTCACTGATGCGACCAGTGGGTTATGGCTTTATTACTCTTCATTTCCCCACTCTGCCCACCTCTCTGTCACTGCAGCAGCAGCCAGAGGAAACCACCTGTCAGAACTATGATAACAGGAGAGGAGAACTCATGCACACTGAGAGGGAGGTGAGGAGGATGCAGCAGTCCCTTGTAATATGTCCAGAAAAACTAGTGAGTTGAAATGCCACTTCACCGGATGTCCACTGGAGGGCGATGTTGTTCACTACCATATGAAACTGTTTCTTCTGGGAAACCAGATACTTCCTGTATGTTGAGAGTTTATCACTCACTCAGAAACATACAAGTCTTTCATCTCAAGATGAAGAAATTCTCCAATGTCTGATTTTGTAATTGTTGTCAAACACCAACACATGAAAGTGTTTCGTCACCAGGCCAGGTTTTCATTTACAAGATCCAACTAAACTCATATTGATCCACAATTGCCCTATACAAATGTATGTTTTACTTTGTTCAACATAAAACAACATTATTTGCAAGTATTATTTCAATATTGTCCTTGCACTAAGCAAACATGCTTCCTCACTGTCCATATTGCCAGATTATCAGAAAGATATTGCAGCTGAAGTTGCATACAATACTTGTACTTTGTTTGCCAAGACTGGGTTGGCTTAACGGTTATATAAACACAATGAACAGTGAGTATTTTCAGTCTGATTCACCAACATTGCATTGAAATCCAGAGATCAACAGCCAGCTCTGTAAGTGCTGTATTTTCAGTGTGTGAGAATCAGTAAGTCCGTAGATCCCTAAGCAAACAGGCTTTTTATCACATGCTATACAGAGCTGTGCTGAAGGCTTCAGGGTCTACAATTCACAAAACTCATCGAACAAACATTCAGTGCTGCTGTAGGCAAGTACACGTACAATGTGCAATGCTGTTATTGCCAGGCGGTAGTACTGTACATTATTTCAGTTTAGGGATTAGAAAAGAAGCAGTAACATTCATTATGAGTAATACACTTGTTTTCAATATTTTAGTCTTTGGCTATTGACTGTACACATGAATACCTGCTTTACCTTTTATAAATGCACAGTTCTCATCACCTTATCCAAAACTGTTGTCATAAGTAGACCATAAATCAGGTGATGGTGTTATTTCATTGCTTGACACATATTAAGAAATTGTTCAGTGTTTATAAATAGGGTGTCACCATCTTTAAACCAGGGGATTTACCACCTTTCCAACACCTTTGGCACGAGCTATCTGGCAATGAGTCCAGCACCAACTCCCACCTGTGCAGTACAAAGGTGAGCCCTCCTCTTTTCACCAGCAACCTTATAACTAATCTTAATTAATTTAACTTTCAATTATTTTCCCCTATAGTCCCCACTTGACTCTCACTCTCTCAGCATGTTAATGTTGATGAGTGATGATTTAGTGTCAAATCCTTCAATGTGCCATCACATCATGGAATTGCAGTAGATTACATGCCATATGAATGATATGAGTGGTAACAGGTGCATACTGTGATCATTTTAGAACACATTGGGGCATTAAGAAATTAAACGTCATCAAACATGAAGCATGGGTACTCACCATGTAATTTAACAAAGGAAAAGATATTATGTCCCATTCTATAAAAAGAGCCACGTCATAGGTTAGTTTCCATAGGCCTATTCCAAAATCCAGCAGAAAGTTATAGCAGTGAGGCCCTAGCCCCTATGCCCCTATATTATTATGATGCTCAAGATTCATCACCAATCTTTGCTTTCCTTTTCCACCTACAACTAGCCAAATGTCAATTAACATAGCAGTAAAGTTAGTTGCAACTAGAGAGGAATAGAAATCCACGAAAGGAAAACATACTGACTCCGCCGTATGAAGCTACAAATGAACTGCCTTTTTTTGCCGCGACTAGCCGGTGTTGTGCAACTTCTGGTATTACGATTGGTCACACGGTTTACAACAGTAGCAAAATCATTGGCAATGGTTTGAAATTGAATTTATGTTTTGTTTCTGTATTTGCAAGCTTGTTACCTGAGCTTGCAAGCTAGCTAGCAGTTAGCAAGCTATTGCCCCCCCCCCCCCCCCCAAAAAAAGATTGTATATTACCTGGATAGCCAACCAAGTACATACTTACTTGTTAATGCAACCTACCTTTCTAACTAATACAGCCAGTATCCAGTGGGCCTCAGCATTATACAGTTGTGGGGACTGATATTACACCGACAATACGTGTTGACATCTCACATCCCAGTAAGAATAATGGCTAATTAATTATCTCTGTGAGTAACTATACTATTACACTGTAGCCTAACTATAACAGAACTTGAAGAACTTTTTGATTGATGGATCAAGTTAACTGACTCAGTTGGTAGCTATTGCATGGTGCTTTCAACATCCTGGGTCCGATTCACACAGGGGACACCCATAAGAAATTGTGTGCACCCATTGCTGTAAGTAACTTTGAATAAAAGTGTCTGCTAAAATGTAATGATATTATTATTACTATATAATATAAGACTATTCCACTGATCAGTGTGCCTTCCCATTGTTCCATTCCAGCTAATCACATGATGGCGATGCTGCCCATTCAGGAAAGTAATGTCGTTTAGTTAATAACCATAAACGGATGTTTCCATGCCACAGGAAGTCTGGCCAAACAAATTAGCAGTCAAATTAGCAACAACATCTGTGCGAGTCGTTAATGCAATTATATTTTCAAAGATGATTCAGAAAAGATGTGGCCGCAGATGTAAATACCTTCTTTTCATTTTCCTCTTTTAAAATGGTTATAATAGTGATGACTATTGTGATGAATAGTAAAATATCATTCACGGAATCAATATCTATTTCCATATGACGTGACAATGATAATACACCGGTAAGCCCATCCAGATGGTCCGACTGGGACAGGGCCGTTAAGGATCCTGCCGTTGAGTCGTGCCCATGAAAACACACCATACTGTAAATCCTTGTAAATAATGTAGCCAACTGTCCTTACAGGTACTAGAGATACCAAGCAACTGCCATCAACTGCCATTTGACATACAGATAGTCACCATTTTGTTTTCATGTTGCCCGCATCCAGTACTGTCAGCTCAATTATGAAAGGAAGCCACCGGGGCATAGTGAGCATAGCCGATTTGTTTACTACCCGCAGACGTCAGATACTTCCCTATACAGCAGCATGATAAAACATATATACACACATCTCCAGTGTTTTATGAATACTTCTTGAACTAAAGAAGATTTCTGGTCACATGTGCCCTGTGGGCCTATGTTCTATGGCATCTACAGAAGCCTTTGGCAGCACTATACAATATGAAGGGAATAAATAGCCGTGTTTGTAGTGTTTCGCTTGGGGTCTTTCCATGGTGCCAAAGTGGGCCTTGTCTTCGGCCACGTGTGACCGGAGCACTCACTGGCTCACACTAATGACCCTAATTGGGAAAGTGGGTTCCATTTGGGGTCACTGATAGACTGACTGGCATGTGTGGAATGTGGCTGGGCAGCCCTCTACTCTCCCATTGTCTGGGTCATGCTATCAATTAGCTGCCTGCAATGGACACCATAGTGGAGGAGAGACTAAAAGTTGTCCAGAGACAGATGCTGTCTCCATGTTATGTTACTGACTAGTAGTAGCTGGTGAGTAACAGAGTTGATGTGATGACAGACATCCATGTTGCTTCACTTGACCCAAGTTTCTGCGATTTCCACATGGTTCTATAAAGCATTTATTTGGTCATCTAAGAGTGACTTGGGAAGATTTTTTTATATATTTATTTATTTATTTCACCTTTATTTAACCAGGTAGGCAAGTTGAGAACAAGCTCTCATTTACAATTGCGACCTGGCCAAGATAAAGCAAAGCAGTTCGACACATACAACGACACAGTTACACATGGAGTAAAACAAACATACAGTCAATAATACAGTATAAACAAGTCTATGTACGATGTGAGCAAATGAGGTGAGATAAGGGAGGTAAAGGCAAAAAAAAGGCCATGGTGGCAAAGTAAATACAATATAGCAAGTAAAACACTGGAATGGTAGATTTGCAGTGGAAGAATGTGCAAAGTAGAAATAAAAAAGTAATGGGGTGCAAAGGAGCAAAATAAATAAATAAAATAAATAAATACAGTAGGGAAAGAGGTAGTTGTTTGGGCTAAATTATAGGTGGGCTATGTACAGGTGCAGTAATCTCTGAGCTGCTCTGACAGTTGGTACTTAAAGCTAGTGAGGGAGATAAGTGTTTCCAGTTTCAGAGATTTTTGTAGTTCGTTCCAGTCATTGGCAGCAGAGAACTGGAAGGAGAGGCGGCCAAAGAAAAATTGGTTTTGGGGGTGACCAGAGAGATATACCTGCTGGAGCGCGTGCTACAGGTGGGTGCTGCTATGGTGACCAGCGAGCTGAGATAAGGGGGGACTTTACCTAGCAGGGTCTTGTAGATGACATGGAGCCAGTGGGTTTGGCGACGAGTATGAAGCGAGGGCCAGCCAACGAGAGCGTACAGATCGCAATGGTGGGTAGTATATGGGGCTTTGGTGACAAAACGGATTGCACTGTGATAGACTGCATCCAATTTGTTGAGTAGGGTATTGGAGGCTATTTTGTAAATGACATCGCCGAAGTCGAGGATTGGTAGGATGGTCAGTTTTACAAGGGTATGTTTGGCAGCATGAGTGAAGGATGCTTTGTTGCGAAATAGGAAGACAATTCTAGATTTAACTTTGGATTGGAGATGTTTGATATGGGTCTGGAAGGAGAGTTTACAGTCTAACCAGACACCTAGGTATTTGTAGTTGTCCACGTATTCCAAGTCAGAGCCGTCCAGAGTAGTGATGTTGGACAGGCGGGCAGGTGCAGGCAGCGATCGGTTGAAGAGCATGCATTTAGTTTTACTTGCATTTAAGAGCAATTGGAGGCCACGGAAGGAGAGTTGTATGGCATTGAAGCTTGCCTGGAGGGTTGTTAACACAGTGTCCAAAGAAGGGCCAGAAGTATACAGAATGGTGTCGTCTGCGTAGAGGTGGATCAGAGACTCACCAGCAGCAAGAGCGACATATTGAAGAGTTTCATTCCAAAACGCTATATATCCATTTTCAGAAATGTTTGTAAATTCGCTTTTATTGTTTAAATAAATGATGAAAGAGATTGGTGTGTTTTTTCACTATTTAATCATGGCACTGGGTTGTTCAATAGATTTGTATTTATCACTTAATGGTTTCATTTCAGAGAGACAAATAAGAATGTTTTTTTGCTAAATGATATATATCTACCTCAATCTCAGAGAATAAAAGTAGTACTGCTAAGTTTTACACAGTCAAATGTAACAAATAACTACATTTTTAATAAAGATATTTACAGATAATACCTTTGTGTCGTCAATATTCAAAAAGGTAAAAAAAAAATTCTAAACAGTAATGAGATCTGTATGTCAAACATTTATGTTTTACATTTTAGACGTTTAACAGACTTACAGCAAGTGCATTCATCTTAAGATAGCTAGGTCAGAAAACCGTATATCACTGTCTGTCACGTTCGTCATATTGATGAGACCAAGGCGCAGCGTGATAAGCATACCGTCTTCTTTTAATGAAGAAAAAACACTAAACAAACCAACAAAACCAACGCAACGCTTTATAACACGAGTGCTGACAGGCAACTACACATAGACAATAACCCACCAAACCAAAATGGAAAATGTCAACCTAAATAGGATCCCCAATCAGAGACAAAGATAAACAGCTGTCTCTGATTGGGAACCAATTCAGGACACCAGAGACCTACAAATACCTAGACATACAAAAACCCCATAGATATACAAAAACCCTAGACAAGACAAAAACACACATACCACCCTGGTAGAGAACATACATACATTGTGTGTCTTAAAAATATGGTGTCTCTAGCTCTATCACTCTCTGATTAATTAGGAGAAGAAAAAAAAGTACTTTCATCATGATGTAAGCTTTTCCATAAGGAAAAAACACAAATGTGAAAAATGTGTGGATATAGAGTTTTGGAAATAAACTCTTCATATGTAGCTCAAATATGTGATGGCAAAAATGATTTCCCACATCTAAAACTCTCAAAGGTGTGAACTAAGGTCCACTAACCCATACAAGGTGAAGTGTGTGACCTAAGGTCCACTAACCCATACAAAGTGAAGTGTGTGAACTAAGGTCCACTAACCCATACAAAGTGAAGTGTGTGAACTAAGGTCCACTAACCCATACAAAGTGAAATGTGTGAACTAAGGTCCACTAACCCATATAAAGTGAAGTGTGTGAACTAAGGTCCACTAACCCATACAAAGTGAAGTGTGTGAACTAAGGTCCACTAACCCATATAAAGTGAAGTGTGTGAACTAAGGTCCACTAACCCATACAAAGTGAAGTGTGTGAACTAAGGTCCACTAACCCATACAAAGTGAAGTGTGTGAACTCTTGTCATGGGAGACTTCTTCTTACCTGACGTAAAGGTTCAAGCAAAAAGCCAACCAATTTTGAAAACAAGTTCATTCCTTCAGTGAGAAGCTGAGAGCAGAGCATAGATGTGTGCTATGTTTCCAAGGGCGTGGTGGGCCATTTGTTTGTGTTTTATGTTGTAACTGGTTTTCCCAACATTGCGTGGGATGGAGAGATCTGGATGGAGAATACAGAAACTGGAGAATGACTAAATGGTGTTGCTCATACAGCAATGAACCACAGAAGGGATATGCCTGTCTTTGGCCCACAATGCCAATTAATCACCTTTTGAAGTGGTTTCTAATGCATTGTGGCACACACCTGTGATGCAGTTATGAATGCATCCATTGTTACTACCTTATATTGCCAGAAATATTGCAATATTTAAAAAAAAAAAGTATAATAATTCAATCTTACTAAGATTGATTCAATTAACTGGTTCCTTTTAATATTGTGTTCTTGACATCATGAGGTAGAGTATTATGAAACCACATAACCATAAAAGTACATGGTTAATTCTTATGAGCCAACCAGTCTGAGCTCTTTGCTTTGTTATTCCAAAGAGAACTCTACATCCACACAAACACGTGTCTATATGAACCTGTGATCTAGCAGTGGGACACTTTGTGAATAGGATTCTGTGGCTCCACAAATACCACTGTCATGGTACACATTCGGTGAGCACCCAGCTGTGTGTTACGTTTGTTGGGGTGTGCGATAAAATTCTCAGCCACGAACGTGCAAACGTTTTTTTTCTGAGGAATTATTAGGAGACTCCAGCCACAATGTCACATTCTGACCTTAGTTCCTTTGTTTTGTCTTTGTTTTAGTTGGGGTGGGCAGTCTGTTTGTTTTTCTATGTTGGTTTTTGAGTTTGGCCTGGTATGGTTCTCAATCCGAGGCAGGTGTCGTTAGTTGTCTCTGATTGAGAATCATACTTAGGTAGCCTTTTTCCACCTATGTTTCGTGGGTGTTTATTTTCTGTTTTGTGTGTCATCACTAGACAGGACTGTTTCGCTTGTTCGTTCTTCCTAGTTATTTTGTTTAGTGTTCAGTTTTGATTATATTAAAAATCATGAACACTTACCACGCTGCACCTGGGTCCTCACCTTCTTCCACCGACGACGACCGTTACACACAATTAATGTAGCAGATGTTCATATTGTTAGTAGAGTACCAGTTAAGAAAACATCAATGTGTTTTCTATGTTAACTTATTGTCCAATGGTTCAGTATGGATACCTACTTACAAAAAAATGAGAGCAGGATGCTTCAAGACTGGGGATTTGGAGGAAGGATTCATTTTTGTAAAAGAAAAATGAACATAAAGGGTTTATCAATGATGAAAGCTAATATTTTGTTTTACACTGAGCAATTCTGCAGAACTACAAAAAGCAATACTTTGGTTAAAGCCCAAGATATGATCTAAGGAAAATCCAGATCCCAAATCCCTGATAATGAAGCACCTGAATTATTATATTGCTAGGTTTAATTTGGGCAGTGAAATATAAGTACAAATATTCTGTTCTACTCAGAGCATGATTCAAACAGTTTTAGAAACTTCAGAGTGATTTATATCAAAATATACTAATAATATGCATATCTTATCTTCTGGGGGTGAGTAGCTGGCAGTTTAATTTGGGCATGCCCTTAGTGAAGTATCTTCGAAAGCTAATTTAATTAGGACCATCCTGTCAAACCATCGTAGCTCCTACTCTCATCAACCCAATGGGGAACCGTCAATAGGCCTGGCTAGAATATCTTCAAAGAAGCATCTTCAAGAGCGATTGGATGGAAATTCAACTCTGTAGTTCTGTTCAGGACTACGTGACTAGTCACTGGATACCGGACAACCACAAAGAAGGACAACAGTGGAAGAGTTGTTGGAACCATTTCAGACAATCAGAGCCTTACAAGTGTGCCACGAAATGTTACGTGTCTCTGTCCCTCTCTCTCCCTCTCCATCTCTCCTTTAACAAGCATCCATGCTGTTGTCATTCCGCGAAGGACCTGTTTTTAGCGTATTATGTCTCCAGTCAATAACTAGTGTGGTGTGTGTGTGTTTATCCTGTGTTCCCATTTAATTAGCTAGTAAATAAATAATCAAACCAATTTGTGTAGTACTGAATCATAAGTAAGGCTTGGGTTTTTGCAGATGCAAGGAGGTTACGACTGTTCAGAATGATGATATGATACAAGGTTATAATGAATAAGTTGACTGTTTATAGATGTGATAGGTAAAGACCTTTTAGACTTAAATTCGGGAGATGGTAACTCTTTAAAGAACCGCTCTTGTGGTGCCCCAGATCCTAACAAGTTAATTGTTACCTGATTAATTTAATCAGGTAACAATTAAACATAGTTAGTTAATTAGATAAATAACAGTCTTCAAATAAATGTTAAAGTCAAGTCACGGCATATATGTGTCAATAGTGTTGTCCTGGAGCTAAATCCTCAGAAACAGCTAGTTTGGAGGGAGAAGTAAAGGGAAAGGTAGAGAAAGGCAGGTGTGTCCTGCTAAGTGACTCAGCCTGAGCCTGGGACTGCTGAGTGACAAATCCCCACTGAAAAACCCTCTTTGGCTCCAATGTTACTGGCTCCTCCCTGTCTCACACATCACACATACGCCAACAAACATGTACACAGAGACACATACTGTATATTTTAACATTTTGGGGATAGTATTATTATTCTGCATTATTCTTTTTTAACAGAAAGGGATTAACAATGGTTCAAATTACCCTTGAATGGCCAGTCAGCAGTTTAAACAATTACAAAGCCAGTGTTTCCCCTATATTCATTTAGCAGCGGCAGCTCACCGCTGCTGTACAGTTGCCACTGATGCAGAAAATATGATGTATTTTTTATATATAAACTGAACAAAAATATAAACGTAACATGCAACAACTTCAAAGATTTTACTTAGTTACAGTTCATAGAAGGAAATCAGTCAAATTAAATACATTTGTTAGTTCCTAATCTCTCGATTTCACATGACTGTGCAGTGGCACAGCCATGGGAGGGCATAGGCCCACCCACTGGGGAGCCAGGCCCAACCAATCAGAATGAATTTTCCACCACAAAAGGGCTTTATTACTGAAATACTCCTCAGCACCACCACCAAAATGTTGATCCCTCTAAAAATGCATAGACAGAGCTATGGATGCAAGGGCAGACCATCCATGATATCAAAATTATTAATCATGTTTTGAGGCTATACAGTATTTGCTAACATTTAATTTGCTTACACACATTGGAGTAAAACAAGCTTATATTTGGGGTTCTGATGAGGTATGAAACTGAAACTAAGCTCAATGTAAGTTAAATTCTTAAAGAATGAATGGGTACATATCATTAAGTCCAAAATGGATGTAGCAATTGCTAATTGCCCCTTTAACTCTTTACCAAACTAGCCTATTATTTGTTAAGTCATGTTCTTATTTGATTTTCCCAAACATAGTATATTAGTCATTCTCTGTATATAACTGTGGCACTCATCTGCACACTGTCCTGACAGCGGAGTAATAGCTTCTGAGGTGACCTTGTGTCTCTCTCCCAGGTCACAGTCTTTGTCACGACCTTGGACAGGGGTGATCACGTTTTCAGGTAGGTAAGGTAAGAACAGCTCACTCTTGCCTACTTAATAACATCTCTTGACAGGCCAATGACACACAGACAAAAGGGAAACTACTCAGTGGCATAACAAACAGAAACCTACGCCACGTTCAGATGTCAGTCACAGGCTAACTTACCTAGATAACTTTGGCATACCGTTTTTCTGTATGGATCCCCATGATCTTTTTCAGAAGCAGCAGCTATTCTTTCTGGGCTCCACAAAAAAACAACACAACAGATGACAAGCAACAAAACATTGACATACTGCTGACGAAGGACTGGTTCAAGCCTTAGCTATAGCCACACAAATAAAAAATACACTGATATAGAAACAATACAACAAAAAGAATACAAACAATACAGAACAAAATATGATGTGTGTGTGTGTGTGTGTGTGTGTGTGTGTGTGTGTGTGTTTGTGTGTTTGTGTGTGTCTCCACACAGTCACCACCGCTCCATGAGATGTTGTTTAATCTGTTTTTTAAAGGTAATGTTGCTGTTTGCTTGAGTAATTGGAGATGGAAGGGAGTTCCATGTGATCATGGCTCTGTATAAAACTGTGTTGCCGTGAATTTGTTTTGGACTTGGGAATTGTGACTAGACCCCAGGTGTCATGACTTGTGGGGTATGTATGGATAAGTGGAGGCTCATCAGAGGAGGAAGGGGAGGACCAACCTCCTCAGTGAATTTCATAAAAATCTAAATAGTGAAACATTAAAAAAGTTATCCTTTCTAGATAAAACTATACTAAACATATTCACACCATCAAATATATTCACGTCATCAACTAGCACCATGGTGTAGCCGGAAGACAGAGGATATCAATCAAAGTATTATTAGTCACATGCTTATGAGCCCCTAACTGACAGTGCAGTTTAAAAAAAAACAGATAATAATAAGAGATAAAAGTAACAAGTAATTAAAGAGGAGCAGTAACAACTAAAAAATATATACAGGGGGGTGCCGGTACAGAGTGAATGTGCGGGGGCACCGGTTAGTTGAGGTAGTATGTACATGTACAGTTGTGGCCAAAAGTTTTGAGAACGACACAAATATACATTTTCACAAAGTCTGCTGCCTCAGTTTGTATGATGGCAATTTGCATATACTCCAGAATGTTATGAAGAGTGATCAGATGAATTGCAATTAATTGCAAAGTCCCTCTTTGCCATGCAAATTAACTGAATCCCCCCCCAAAAATTCCACTGCATTTCAGCCCTGCCACAAAAGGACCAGCTGACATCATGTCAGTGATTCTCTCGTTAACACAGGTGTGAGTGTTGACGAGGACAAGGCTGGAGATCACTCTGTCATGCTGATTGAGTTCGAATAATAGACTGGAAGCTTCAGAAGGAGGGTGGTGCTTGGAATCATTGTTCTTCCTCTGTCAACCATGGTTGCCTGCAAGGAAACATGTGCCGTCATCATTGCTTTGCACAAAAAGGGCTTCACAGGCAAGGATATTGCTGCCACTAAGATTGCACCTAAATCAACCATTTATCAGATCATCAAGAACTTCAAGGAAAGTGGTTCACTGGTTGTGAAGAAGGCTTCAGGGCGCCCAAGAAAGTCCAGCAAGCGCCATGACCGTCTCCTAAAGATGATTCAGCTGCGGGATTGGGGCACCACCAGTACAGAGCTTTCTCAGGAATGGCAGCAGGCAGGTGTGAGTGCATCTGCACGCACAGTGAGGCAAAGACTTTCGGAGGATGGCTTGGAGTCAAGAAGGGCAGCAAAGAAGCCACTTCTCTCCAGGAAAAACATCAGGGACAGATATTCTGCAAAAGGTACAGGGATTGGACTACTGAGGACTGGGGTAAAGTCCTTTTCTCTGATGAATCCCCTTTCCGATTTTTTTGGGCATCCGGAAAAAAGCTTGTCTGGAGAAGACAAGGTGAGAGCTACCATCAGTCCTGTGTCATGCCAAGAGTAAAGCATCCTGAGACCATTCATGTGTGGGGTTGCTTCTCAGCCGACGGAGTGAGCTCACTCACAATTTTGCCTAAGAACACAGCCATGAATAAATAATGATACCAACACATCCTCCGAGAGCAACTTCTCCCAACCATCCAGGAACCGTTTGGTGACGAACAATGCCTTGTCCAGCATGATGGAGCACCTTGCCATAAGGCAAAAGTGATAACTAAGTGGCTCAGGGAACAAAACATCGATTTTTTGGGGTCCATGGCGAGGAAACTCCCCAGACTTGAATCCCAATGAGAACTTGTGGTCAATCCTCAAGAGGTGGGTGGATAAACAAAAACCCACAAATTCTGACAAACTCCAAGCATTTATTATGCAAGAATGGCTACCATCATTCGGGATTTGGCCCAGAAGTAAATTGACAGCATGCCAGGGCGGATTGCAGAGGTCTTGAAAAAGAAGGGTCAATAATGCAAATATTGACTGTTTGCATCAACTTCATGTCATTGTCATTTAAAGCCTTTGACACGTATGAAATGCTTGTAATTATACTTCAGTATTCCATAGTAACATCTGACAAAAATATCTAAAGACACTGAAGCAGCAGACTTTGTGGAAAATAATATTTGTGTCATTCTCTAAACTTTTGGCCACGACTGTAGGTATAGTTCATTAAAGTGACTATGCATACATGACAACAGAGAGTGGCAGTGGTGTGGAAAGGGGAGGAGGGCGGCAATGTGAATAGTCTGGGTAGCCATTTGACTATATGGTCAGGAGTCTAATGGATAGGGGGTAGAAGCTGTTTAGAAGCCTCTTGGACCTAGACTTGGTGCTCCATTACCTCTTGCCGTGTGGTAGCAGAGAGAACAGTCTATGTCTAGAGTGGCTGGAGTCTGACAATTTTTAGGGCCTTCCTTTGACACTGCCTGGTATAGAGGTCCTGGACGGCAGGAAGCTTGACCCTAGTGATGTACTGGGCCGTTCGCACTACCCTCTGTCGTGCCTTGTGGTCGGAGGCCGAGCAGTTGCCATACCAGGCAATGATGCAACCAGTCAGGATGCTCTCGATGGAGCAGCTGTATAACCTTTTGAGTATCTGAGGACCCATGCCAAATCTTTTCAGTCCCCTAAGGGGGAATAGGTTTTGTCGTGCCCGCTTCACGACTGACATGGTGTGCTTGGACCATGTTAGCTTGCTGGTGATGTGGACACCAAGGAACTTGAAGCTCTCAACCTGCTCCACTGCAGCCCCATTGATGACAATGGGGCGTGCTCTGTCCTCTTTTTCCTGTAGTCCACAATCATCTCCTTTGTCTTGATCACGTTGAGGGAGAGGTTGTTGTCTTGGCACCACATGGCCAGGTCTCTGACCTCCTCCCTATAGGATGTCTCGTTGTTGACGGTGATCATGCCTACCACTGTTGTGTCATCAGCAAATTTAATGATGGTGTTGGAGTCATGCCTGGCTGTGCAGTCATGAGTGAACAGGGAGTACAGGAGGGGACCGAGCACACTCCCCTGAGGGGCCCATGTGTTGAGTTTCAGCGTGGCGGATGTGTTGTTACCTACCCTTATCACCTGGGGGCGGCCCGTCAGGTAGTCCAGGATCCATTTGCAGAGGGAGGTGTTTAGTCCCAGGGTCCTTAGCTTATTGATGAGCTTTGAGGGCACTATGGTTTTGTTTGAACGCTGAGCTGTAGTCAATGAATAACATTCTCACATAGGTGTTCCTTTTGTCCAGGTGGGAAAGGGCAGTGTGGAGTGCAATAGAGATTGCATCATCTGTGGATCTGTTGGGGCGATATGCAAATTGGAGTGGGTTCTGGGATGATGGTATTGATGTGAGCCATGACCAGCCTTTCAAAGCACTTTATCACTACAGACGTGAATGCTGTGGGTCGGTAGTCATTTAGGCAGATTACCTTAGTGTTTTTGGGCACAGGCACTATGGTGGTCTGCTTAAAACATGTTGATATTACAGACTCGGACAGGGAGAGGTTGAAAATGTCAGTGAAGACAGTTGCTAGTTGGTCAGCGCATGCTCGCAGTACACGTCCTGGTAATCCATCTGTTCCCACGGCCTTGTGAATGTTGACCTGTCTAAAGGTCTTACTCACACGGCTGCGGCGAGCGTGATCTCACAATCTTCCGGTACAGCTGGTGCTCTCATGCATGTTTCAGTGTTATTTGCCTCGAAGCGGGCATAGAGTAGTTTAGCTCGTCCGGTAGGCTCGTGTCACTGGGCAACTCTTGGCTGTGCTTCCCTTTGTAGTCTGAAATGGTTTGCAGGCCCTGCCACATCTGACAAGCGTCAGAGCTGGTGTAGTACGACTCGATCTTAGTCCTGTATTGACGCTTTGCATGTTTGATGGTTCGTCTGAGGATTTCTCCTCTGTCAGATTTCTTATAAGCTTCCGGGTTAGAGTCCCGCTCCTTGAAAGAGGCAGCTCTAGCCTTTATGTCAGTGCAGATGCTGCCTGTAATCCATGGTTTCTGTTTGGGGTATGTACGTACGGTCTCTGTGGAGATGATGTCATCGATGCACATATTGATGAAGCCAATGACTGATGTGGTGTACTCCTCAATGCCATTGGAGGAATCCCGGAACATATTCCAGTCTGTGCTTGCAAAACAGTCCTGTAGCTTAGCATCTGCTTCATCTGACCACTTTTTTTATTGATCTAGTCACTGGTGCTTCCTGCTTTAATTTTTGCTGGTAAGCAGGAATCGGGAGGATAGAATGAACCTATCAGAGCTCTTGCAGCATGAACTGACATGTTGTTCACTCAATCAAAGGACCAGGACTACTGTTGAGTAGTTGACTCAAAGAGAGAAGAGAATAGTTGAACTTTGAACAAATACATTTCTTCCAAAATTACGGAAAAGAGAGAGCGAGAGAGAGATTTATATATACAACAAGCAAAGTGATCATGCTGTTTTGATGTGGCTGCTATGAGAGTGAACTGTTTGCTTGTGATCATTTCAACCAAATCAATTGAAAACAATTCTTAAAGGGAAGCAAACAAAACAGGGATAAACATACCTCAATTTGTCCAAAAGAAACTCTCATTTGCAACTGTTGGACTAATGATTACACCCTAGATCAGCTACATGCAGGCAAGAGTGTGCAAGGCGGTATTGAATGTGTCACTGTCTGTCAACTTGATTACTCAATATTCTCTCAACCTGTGCACCTACGTTGTAAACTTTCATTCATAGGCTAGGTTGTAGCAACCTCATGATGGGTACAGGGAACATTTAAGTATCATGTAGTAGCCTAAACTAAATGTTACATTGAGCTGGGTGAATGGAATATGAATGTCAGCCATCCAATATGCTGTAATAGAAATAAGGCCATGCTAATAAAAAAATGGATAATCTTCTCCCTCATCTTAAACATATTGGCAATTACTCGCATGCAATAGCCTTCATTTTTCAGAACAAGAATAGACTAACGAGTTTCAGAAGAAAGTTCTTTCTTTCTGGCCATTTTGAGCCTGTAATCGAACCCACAAATGCTGATGCTCCAGATCCTCAACTAGTCTAAAGAAGGCCAGTTTTATTGCTTCTTTAATCGGAACAACAGTTATCAGCTGTGCTAACATAATTGTAAAAGCATTTTCTAATGGTCAATTCGCCTTTTAAAATTATAAACTTGGATTAGCTAACAACGTGCCATTGGAAAACAGGAGTGATGGTTGCTGATAATGGGCCTCTGTACGCCTATGTAGATATTCCATAAAAAACCCAGCCGTTTCCAGCTACAATAGTCATTTACAACATTAACAATGTCTACACTTTATTTCTGATCAATTTGATGTTATCTTAACGGACAAAAAATTTGCTTTTCTTTCAAAACAAGGACATTTCTAAGTAACCCCAAACTTTTGAATCATAGTGTGTGTATACATGTATGTATGTATGTATGTATGTATGTATGTATGTATGTATGTATGTATGTATGTATGTATGCATGTACCCTACGAGGGTAGTTACAAACAGCACAGAAATTAAATCATCAACATGTATTGATCACATCTTAAATAATGCTGCAGATATTCACTTTAAAGCAATATCCAAATCCATAGGATGTAGTGATCACAATATAATAGTCATATCTAGGAAATCCAAAGTTTCAAAGGCTGGGCCTAATAAAGTGTATAAGAGGTCATACAAGTAGTTTTGTAGTGATTCATATGTTGCTGATGTAAAGAATATTTGCTGGTCTGAGGAGCAACCAGACGCTGCACTTGACGCATTTATGAAACTACTTATTCCAGTTACTAATAAGCACGCACCCATTAAGAAAATGACTGTAAAAACTGTTAAATCCCCTTGGATTGTTGAGGAATTGAAAAATGGTATGGTTGAAGTTGAGAGGGATGAGGCAAAAGGTACGGCAATTAAGTCTGGCAACCCAACGGATTGGTAAACATAATGCAAATTAAGAAATCATGTGACTAAACTAAATAAAAATTCAATAAACTACACTATGAAACAAAGATAAATTATATAAAGAATGATAGTGAAAATTTTTGGGTCACCTTAAATGAAATTTGAATCAGATGGCTCATTCATCACAAAGTCCACTGATATTGTAAACCACTTTAACTTCTTATGGCTGCAGGGGCAGTATTGAGTAGCTTGGATGAAAGGTGCCCAGAGGTGCCCAGAGTAAACTGCCTGTTCCTCAGTCCCAGTTGCTAATATATGCATATTATTATTAGTATTGGATAGGAAACACTCTGAAGTTTCTAAAACTGTTTGAACGATGTCTGTGAGTATAACAGAACTCATATGGAGGGCAAAAACCTGAGAAGAAATCCAAACAGGAAGTGGGAAATCTGAGGTTGTCGATTTTCAACCCAGCCCCTATTGAATACACAGTGGGATTTTGGTTGTGTTGTACTTCCTAAGGCTTCCTCTAGATGTCAACCGTCTTTAGAAACTTGTTTGAGGATTCTACTGTGAAGTGGGACCGAATGAGAGAGGAATGAGTCAGAGGTCTACCAGCTGGTCACGCGCATTTCACAGAGAGGTAGCTGCATTCCTTTGCTTTTCCGAAGACAAAGGAATTCTCCGGTTGGAATATTATTGTTATGTATGTTAAAAACATACTTAAGATTGATTCCATACATCGTTTGACATGTTTCTACGGACAGTAACGGAACTTTTTGACAAGGGAATGCGCTTCATGACTTTGGATTTGTTTACCAAACGTGCTAACAAAAGTAGCTCTTTGGACAAAAATTATGGACATTATCGAACAAAGCAAACATTTAATGTGGAACTGGGATACCTGGGAGTGCATTCTGATGAAGATCATCAAAGGTAAGTGAATATTTATAATGCTATTTATGACTAATGTTGACTACCCAATATGGTGGATATCTTTTTGGCTGCTTTGTTGTCTGAAAGCTGTACTCAGATTATTGCATGGTTTGCTTTTTCCGCAAAGCTTTTTTGAAATCTGACACAGCGGTTGCATTAAGGAGAAGTGTATCTATATTTCCATGTCTAACAATTGTATTTTCATCGACATTTATAATGAGTATTTCTGTAAAATTATGTGGCTCTCTGCAATATCACCGGATGTTTTTGGAACTAGTGAACAACGCGCCAAAGTAGACTGAGATTTTTTTATAGAAATATGCACTTTATCGAACAAAACATACATGTATTGTGTAGCATGAAGTCCTATGAGTGTCATATGATGAAGATCATCAAAGGGTAGTGATTCATTTTATCTCTATTTGTGCTTTTTGTGACTCCTCTCTTTGGCTGGAAAAATGGCTGTGTTTTTCTGTGGCTTGGCTCTGACCTAACATAATCGTTTGTGGTGCTTTTACTGTAAAGCCTATTTGAAATCGGACACTTTGGTGGGATTAATTACATTTTCATTGGCAAGATAAGCAAATTTAGGATGACATGCCAGCAACAAACTCTGACACTACACATCCAAATATATCGGACCAAATTATGAAAGACAAGAATTGTACTTTTGAATTCCTTAAAGTCAGTGTGGAAGAGGTGAAAAAATTATTGTTGTCTATCAACAATGACAAGCCACCAGGGTCTGGATGGAAAAGTACTGAGGATAACAGCAGATGATATTGCCACTCCTATTTGCCAGATCTTCAATTTAATGGAAGCCTCTCAAATATAATCCATTTCGAATCAGGAATTCCCCATGGGAAGCTGTTTAGGCCCCTTGCTTTTTAACATTTTAACTAACGACATGCCACAGACTTTGAGTAAAGCCAGAGTGTGTATGTATGCGGATGACTCAACACTATACACGTCAGCTACTACAGCAACTGAAATGACTGCAACACTCAACAAAGAGGTGCAGTTAGTTTCAGAGTAGGTGGCAAGGAATAAGTTAGCCCTAAATATTTCTAAAACTAAAAACCAAAACACTCACTAAACCCTAAACCTCAAATAAATATTGCAATAAATGTGGAAATTGAGCATGTTGAGATGACTAAACTGCTTGGAGTAACCCTAGATTGTAACCTGTCATGGTCAAAACATATTGATGCAGGAGTAGCTAAGATGGGGGGAAGTCTGTCTATAATAAAGCGATGCTCTGCCTTCTTAACAACACTATCAACAAGGCAGGTCCTACAGGCCCTAGTTTTGTCGCACCTTGAGTACTGTTCAGTCATGTGTTCAGGTGCCACAAAAAAAGGACTTGGGAAAATTGTAATTGGCTCAGAACAGGGCAGCACGGCTGTCCCTTGGATGTATACACAGAGCTAATATTAATAATATGCATGTCAATCTCTCCTGACTGAAAGTGGAGAAGAGATTGACTTCATCACTACTTTTATAATTGAGAGGTATTGACATGTTGAATGCACTGAGCTGTCTGTCTGTCTAAACTACTGGCACACAGCTCGGACACCCATGCATACCCCATAAGACATGCCATGTCTCTTCACAGTCCCAAAGTCCAGAACAGACTATGGAAGGCACACAGTACCACATAGAGCCATGACTACATGGAACTCTATTCCACATCAAGTCATTGACGCAAGCACTAAAATTAGATTTAAAAAACAGATTAAAAAACACCTTATGGAACAGCAGGGACTGTGAAGCAACACAAACATTGGCACAGACACATGCACACACACACACACACACACACACACACATACACACACACACACACGATAGCATACGCACTATACATACACATGGATTTAGTACTGTAGATATGTGGTAGTGGTGGAGTAGGGACCTGAGGGCACACAGTGTTGTGAAATCTATGAATGTATTGTAATATTTAAAAAAATTGTATAAACTGCCTTAATTTTGCTGAACCCCAGGAAGAGTAGCTGCTGCTTTGGCATAAATACAAAATACAAATACAAATTACATTGATGGAAGCTACAATCTCTCTGCAATATTAAAGCTGATCTACACCCCAAAAATTTAAATAAAAGAACAAGCAGCGAACTGTTGAGCGGTTGTGAGAGCCAGCAAAGGGTGCTTTATTATTTTTAGGCAACCAAACTGCTTTAGCTTCCTTCCACGCCTGTGGACACACAATCCTTAAGGCTTTGGTTAAAGATATACCCTACATGTAGGAAATAGGGGTGGCAATATATGATGTTTGCAATGTAAACTATCCCTGAACATTTTTATGGCTTCAATGGCACAGATTTTCATGAATAGGAAGATTTTGTAGGAAGATTTATGACAAAAGCCAGTGAAAGTGCAGGGTGCCAATTTCAAAACATCAAAAATATCATAATTAAAATTCTTCAAACATACATGTGTCACGGTTCATGAATCCACTGCCTGCCTCCCTCGCTCTTTCTCTCTCTCTCTCTCTCTCTCTCCCGTGTTTGTGTGGGCGTGGTTCCCAATCTCGGCCTGATTGTCTGTGCCAGCTGGAATCACATATCTTCCCTTTATATGTTCTGTAACCAGTGTTTCTTGTTGTCAGATCGTTGTTACTTCTCTGAGGTTGTGTCGTGTGTCCGTGCTCATCTCTCACCGCCCTTGTGTGGATTATCTGCTGTGCTCCCTCCTACCCATCCGGACACACTCCCCTGGATTTCTCAGCACGCTATCATCGGAAGATGCGCCCTAGTCCCTGGGTCGGATTCCGTCTGAGTACAGTCTGTCTGTCCTGTTGCTGCTGTAAACTGTATTCATTAAACCATCGTTGCTTGCATCTTGCATCCGCCTCTGTATTGTCACAACATGTATCTCATACCATTTTAAAGCTAATCTTGTTGTTAATCCCACCACAGTGTCCAATTTCAAATATGCTTTACAGCAAAAGCACCACAAACGATTATGTTAGGTCACCACATAGCCACAGAAAAACACAGTCATTTTTCCAGCCAGAGTCACAAAAAACACAAATAGAGATCAAATTAATCACTAACCTTTGATCATATTCATCAGATGACACTCATAGGACTTAATTATACACAATACATGCATGTTTTGTTTGATAAAGTTAATATTTATCAAAATATGAGTTTACATTGGCGCGTTACATTCACTAGTTCCAAAAACATCCAGTGATCATTCAACAGAAATACTCATCATAAATGTAGATGATAATACACATGGAATTATGGATATACCTCTCCTTAATGCAACCGCTGTGTCAGATTTCAAAAAAACTTTACGGAAAAAGAAATGCATGCAATAAACTGAGACGGCGCTCAGAAGTAAACGTCACAATAGCCGCAATGATGGCGTCAACATAAACAGAAATTACATGATAAATATTCCCTTACCTTTGATGATCTACATCAGAAAGTACTCCAGGAATCCCAGGTCCACAATAAATGTTTGTTTTGTTCGATAATGTCCGTTATATATGTCCAAATACCTTCTTTTGTTAGCGCGTTTGGTATACATATCCAAACGCTCATTCTGGTCAGGGTTACATCGGACAAAAACTTTAAAAAGTTATATTACAGGTCAAAGAAACATTTCAAACTAAGTACAGAATCAATCATTAGGATGTTTTTAACATATAGCTTCAATAAAGTTCCAACCAGAGTATTCCTTCGTGTCTTCATGAGCAATGGAACGCAAGTGGATACCATGAGGACTAAGCGTGATCAGAAAATGGCTGTCTGCCAGACACCTGATAGATTCTGCTCTCATTCACTCCCACAACACCGTAGAAGTCTCATTCAAATGTCTATTGATGGTTGACATCTAGTGGAACCCCTAGGCAGTGCAACGTCATTAATATCTCAAGGGGATTTCATTGGGGACTCTGGTGAATACATACAAAGCTCAGATTTCTCACTTCCTGTTTTGATTTCTCCTCAGGATTTTGCCTGCCATATGCGTTCTGTTATACTCACAGACATCATTCAAACAGTTTTAGAAACTTTACAGTCTTTTCTATCCAATACTAATAATAATATGCATATATTAGCAACTGAGACTGAGGCAATTTATTCATCCAAGCTACTCAATGCTGCCCCCCAGCCATAAGAAGTTATAAGAATGATCCATTTTCTCATCGGGCCTGTTTAAATAAATGCATTACATAAACTCGTTCTGTATTTTTTATTTATTTATTTATTTTACCTTTATTTAACCAGGTAGGCAAGTTGAGAACAAGTTCTCATTTACAATTGCGACCTGGAATTTGAATGTATTTGATTGTAAACACCAGTTGATAATGTGCTGAGTAAATGAACTCTCTGAACACCTGGCCATAAAGGAGTCTGCAGGAGTTCAGTACGTGTGTCAGTGTTCCAGTGACATCAAATTTTGGGCCAGTGACTGTCATACATACTAGTGGTTCCATCATCCGTCTGTCTGTCTGTTTTACCTCGGGAGACATGGATTAATGGCCTATTGTATGTATGGCTGTGTAGAATATGATGCATAGGGTGACAGACGGGCCAGATCGTGTCTCCTCACCAGTAAAGCCTTTGGGTTGCCAGAAGGGACCTGAGCATCAGACAGACAGGGAGCTGCATAAAGGCCCAGTGCCGACGAAGGCCTGGTTCAAGCCTTAGCTATAGAACCCCTGACATCTGGCTGTCTTCTAGCCAGCCGCCAACCTGCTATCCCTGTCTGGCAGCTATATGTAGCGTGTTATTGTGTCTGAATTCTACTATGCTGAAAATACATCACCACCTTATCAATAAGACTTCAGCTTCAGTCATCGATCAGTTTGGGGAGAGTTAATGTATCCAAAATCATATGAGAGTAGTACATCTGCACACTGGGCTAGTTACAGCTTCACTCTATGTCAGTTGTCTGTTTCAGACAATGAGGCTGTGATGTGGTTGAAGGTCTGGAAAGACAAAGAAGTGATGAGACACAAAAAGGATGGCTCTCTTTTTGATGTGCGTATGTATACAGCAGGTGGTGAAGAAATCTCTGACAGAACCCCTGATCTGTGCAGAATTGGGTTGCTTATTAAAGGATATTACCACCAGATGCCCACTTGGAAAAGCATTTAACTTTCCAATCATCTCCTTTCTTTTAAATTCAAACACCATCAGCCAAAAAAACAAGGCAACATCTTGGCTATCAGAAAGATAATGAAGACAACAAACTCCCCCAAAATATGTACTAAGAATACTCCACACTGATGACGTTAAGATGCTAATAACTTAACCATACACGTTTCATCTTTGTTTGGGAAGAAAGTTTCAGCATAGCTTGAAACACAGCCATAGATGGCAGCATTTTGCTTCATTTTCAGGAGCAAATGCAGTCCAAGTGCTACTGTATAATTCAGGGACAAAAAACACCCTGATACAGGCACAATTTCAGCTAAATTGTTTTGAAGTCAACTGATTATAATTTCAAAAGACGAAGGCATTTTGTATTATCCAAATGTACTTAAAAAAAATGATTTACATGATTCTATTGATAATGTTTTGCTTTCAGACTAATAAAATGCATATCTGATTGGTTACTGGTCCTGGTCAGGTGCATCGTCACCATACAGTGTGTGTTCTGATTGTGAAATGCTGCTGTAATGTGTTTTGTTCAGCGGGACTAGGAGGATATAGAGAGCATGCTGTTTGTTCAGACTCAGCGTAAGAAAAAGAGGGAGAAAGAGAGGAATGCCTTTGTTACAGCTGAGGAGAGTGGTAGCTTTGTTGCGACTTACTGTAATTATAGGGAGGGACGTTCATCGACATAAATGTCTGCCTTGGTCAGTGTGGATATATACAGGGAGATCCATCTGTATGAACATGGCATTATAATTGGGCATTTACTGTAGATTGTTTGAAAATTACTAGTCGAAAAAATAGTCATTGGAGAGTTATCTGTTAAGTCTTGTAGAATACATGTTGATTATTTACCCTCAACTGGGTAATGTATAAAAATTGTATGTTCACGACATACACTGGATACAATTGTAATTATTTGAATATTACCATTGACTTAGTGTCCACCAAAAAAGGTAATCCCCCCCCCAAAAATGTATGTAAGACATATAAGAGAAAAACGTACAAATGGTACAAATGTATTCATTTCTAAAGCATTAATTGTGGTGGTGATTTTATTTCAATGCACTTAATTAGTCCAGTTTTGAAAGTGCAAATTCATAAAAGGAAAATTGATTTGGCAGCACTGGGGTTCAGGGGTGGATTTCCGGCAACCCTGATATCCCTATCCTATTTGCTGAGTTAAAGGGGATTTGTTGACAAGTTCTACTTGAACAAATTGTGTTTTGACAACAGTACATTTCCTTGGTCTTTTGCACTGACTGGGCCAAGGTCGGTTTTATATTCTACTGAAATCATAAAACGACACTCGAGATAAACAGAATGTTTACATTCCCCATGTGAGCTTGGGCTGATATGTAAATGCAGACTTATTCTTTCATTAAATTTGCATTTACCCTCTTAACCAAACACTACAGGGCTCCAATTCAAACAGCACTAATGATGGCTGGCCCTTTATGACCGATTGCCGTATCGGCAAAAAGGGGAAGACCAATTTAGCAGGGAATGAAAGGAGTAAAGCATTGTAGCTATCTGTGAGCGGCTGACAATAATTGGATCAACTTTGCTGAGAAATTGGTGTGTTTTGATGCTCTAGTGCCTGACTGGCAATCACCCGTCTTTTTGCCTATTTATCCTTCACCTTTTATCTGCTTCTGCCCAGACCTTTCCACGACTGCCATTCCAGGCCCCGGTAATCAAACAACTTTTAATAAGACTAAATAGCATCTCCACAGCCCATGAGCGGGCCTGGGGAGCTCACAGAACAGTGAGGGGAATGATGGGAGGAATATCAATTAACACCATGACACACTGTTTTAAGACACTTTGTCCCCTGACACACCACATCCCTGGACAGGATTTAACTGACATTGTCTGTTGGTTTCAGATCTGTCTATCCATCAGTGTCAGACATGCTCTTGTTCTGAGTCATTGGGCAATACGACAGTGGGTTGTAACCAGTGTCAATTTCTTCTGGTTTCATGGTTGTACACAGGTTCTCTTTTTTTAGACAGTGTACATTTTCGTTGTTGACTTTTAGTGCAAGTTTTCCTTTCAGTGTCCCTGTGTTCCTTTATTCTCAAGGAGGCTATTTCAACCAACACAAACTCAGTAAAAATAAGCTGATGCCTTTTCCATATCAACGTAGTTTAGACATGCAGCAGCAACTGAATGATGTATCATTTCTACAATGCCACCCACAACGACATCCGACACAGAAGGCCCTATGGATGAAATCCACAATCGGACCCAAAAATAATAGAAGTTGTACTGTTTTCTTATTCTGTTTTCTCTCCTTCAGCGTATGAGTTTGAGACCTCATTGAGTCAGAACACCACACAGCCATGAGGCTACTGTCTAGTCTGGGTATTGACTGGACTCATATTGTTGGCCTGCTGCTTGGCCACGCTGAGTGACAGTGATACAGTGGGGAGGTTCAAGGTCCTGTCAACTGCAAGCGGCGCCTGTTTTCACGCCTTGTCCTCTGGGTAAAATTGATGCCTTGCGGCCCTTCGCGAGCTCGGCAGCTGCTGGTGTCTGCACGGCTATTGAGAAGTTAACAAGCTCAAAACAAGTGACAAAACACAACAAAGGGAAGGAGGGAGGAACAGGCCTAAAGTTGCTGTGTTTAAGGAGGAACCCCCTGTTCGTCCGATACCACCAAAGGAGGGGAGAGAAAGGGGACCTTGGTTCGAGCCCTTGCTAGGTAACTGAGGGTCGGTTGTTTGGAATGTGTCTCCCACCATGTCTCTGATATCCCACCCTGCAAGTCCCCTGCCTGGAGGTCACAGCATCTTGGTTCTTAAAGACCAATCTATGTACTTCCTTTCCTCTGCAAAAAAAACATGCCCTTGCTAGAAAACAACATCCTGACATTTTGAGTGTGCCTGTCAAATTGCTATCTAATTGTAGCAGGTCTGCAGGGGAAGCTGATATCTGCTGTTCTCCCGCTGCCTGCCACAGGCTCTGCCATTCACAAAGCCAAGGGATGCCACACACATTCTGTTTGTTCTACATGAGCAAACAGATTGTAAACTGGCTGATCATTTTTGTACTGACAATGTCATTTACGTCTGTCAGCCTTTTGTCTGCTCTGTTTGCTTTATTCAAATATGAACCGAGTGGACCTCCCCTCCACCGCTCACTTCTGCATTAAAATCACATCAATTCACTTCCATTTCGTCTTATCTGAAATTCATTGGAGGCAATCACTTGGTTGAATGCTCCAGCGTTGCCATGGAGACCAAAGGTCCCATGTGGACTTCAGAAGGATTAGGAACTTGTAAGATTTAAGTCTTGAAGTAAACAGTTTCTTTGTTATACTTCCCTTTGATTTGGAGGGGAAGAATTTGCCTTTTTTTAACTTTGGTTAGGCAAAATAAATCAGTATCTGCATTTACGTTCTTCAGCGAGATCGGTAAATATTCATTCGTCCCCATGCATTGATCTATCTATACATTTACTAATCTATTTAACAGACGCTCCTATAGTTATCTGTCTGACCCTGATCTGCATTCATATGGCATGGTGATCCCAGTTCACTGATCTAAAATGTATGTTTTATTCCAGCACGGCTCTGCTTCATTTGTCAAGCAGCAATCTTTGTGCTGAAACTATGACAGTCCAAGTGGCATGCAGTGCCTGGTGCCCTGGTGGCACCTCTTCGCCTGGGCTGGGGACAATAAATCCAGCTTCCTGAAACGAGTAGGGCCCTCTTCGGTCTCTCGCCTTGCCTCCCGGGTTGTCCCGCTCCGCTCCTGAGGCATCTCTCCTTTGTTCGTTGAGGTCAGGGCACGCAGTGCTGAGTTATTCACATCAAACTGTCTGGCTGGAAGCGCCTGCAGATGTTACTGTTTTTGTGTTTGGTTTTGTCTCCTCGCTCCCTCTTTTCTCTTCCCCCGCTTATTGTCGGCGCTGGCTGCCAGGGCGTTTGGCGTGTGAGTTTTTAAAAACGTGGCAAATGAAAGGGAAGCTGAGGCCTTGGCTCCTGCTCATGAATTGAAGGTTTTTCTTTCCTTTACAGCCAAAAGTACAAAGTAAACAATTTGAAGTAAATGGATTCATTTTTAGTGGTGCCAGGCAGTTTGTGCGCAATGGAGAGCTGTTTCTTTTTGTCCTCTTTACCATCAATGCTAACATCTATTACCCTTCATTGTCAGCCATGACAGACATTTTTCAGAACTTAATGCATTCCAAATATAAGAACAGAATACATCTCTTGAATAGTTTGGACATTTTAACGAACAAAAGGATTGTCTACATCAAACCCCTGAATAAAGTTCCTCAAATATCTTGTAAATATATTGACTAATTTGCATGTAAACAACACGGTTTGTACTGTGTTCTGCTATAAAGGAGAGCCATCTAATTCCATCTGTTAAATGTGACAACCAACAAAACAAAACACAAATCAAGGGATATATTTAAAACAGCCTTCCCCCTCAATTCTACAAGTTATATCCAGCTGTAGGCAGAGATCAGTTAGAGAGGTGATATTGGTCACTTATCTATATCATTTTACAGTAATAATTGTAAAGAATATGCAGTATATGATGTATTTTGTAAAACAATCACCATTAAGTTTCAGCTTTTTATTATTTTAATGTTAATTAAATGCTCATCTTCAAAAAATGACATCCTTTTTTATAGCCAAAACACTTTTGTAATGCATCAATAGTATTTAATGCACCCACAACATTCTCTGAAATTTGAGGTGTAAACAGAAGTTCCTTCCACTGACAAGCTGTCACCTGGAGTATCTAAACAATCAATGGCTATTTGCAACTTGCTATTTACCCCTCTGTTGACACCCATGCCAGCTCGGCAAATTAAGGTCATATTGGCACATATTATGCATGACATTATACATGGCATTTTTGGAAGGACAACTAGAAACTTTCAATATACAGTAAAGGAAACTATTCACAGATTTGGCAGCTGGTAGCCAAGCGGTTAGAGCGTTGGGCCAGTAACCGAAAGGTCGCTGGTTTGAATACCCAAGATAAAAAGGTGAGCAAGCTCATTTGCTCCAGGGGCGTCGTACTACTATGGCTGACCCTGTAAAACGACACATTTCCCTGCACCTATCCAGTGTGTGTGTGACAATAAAACATCTTATCTGGACTCATTTGAAAAAATATGAAAATCAGAGCAGATCATTACATAGTGGATTAGTCCAAAATGTCAAGTTAAGTTTGTATCGTTAAAGTTTAACAAAAATATTTTTGGTGATTGATTAATCATTGATGCTACTATAGTTTTATTGTAGGGATAATTAAGTTAGGCTTTGGAAGTAAGCTTCCAATTTGGATAAAATACATAAAAGAGATCCTACAACTGAGGTCCCATTCTCCATCTTGTCTGTTTCCCTGAACTCTGAATGCATATAGTGGATTTGCATGTGCAAAAACAACTAGCTTGAGTCGCCAAATCTCATATTGGCCATGAAGAAGAAATTATTCAACCTTCAACATGATATAGGGCACAAAGGATCGTCTCTGGGAAGGTTTTGACAGAGTCCTGTCGCTGCCTGTTGAGACAATATTCTATCTATGGAAGAGGATTATTCCCAAATACCAGTCCCAGGTCTGACAAAGGAACCTGATGATAGCAAATTAGGTCTGGGCTTTTCTCTTATTAAAAGAAGCAAGAGCAACTTCTGAAGACTAGCAAACTTGGTGGTCTCAGGTTTTTAGTAATGATATATTCACCTGTGGTTACCATACATTAGATAACAATGTAACATCAAAGTGATAGTGATGAAGAAGGAAATTAGCATTTGACTCAATACTGTATATGGCTATAGAGGTATATAACCTTCCGGTTACAACAACATAGTACTGGGCCTTTTGTGTTATCTGTGAGCAGTGGTGTAAAGTTCTTAAGTAAAACTACTGTAAAGTACTACTGGGGTATCTGTACTTCACTATTTATATTTTTGACAACTTTTACTTTTACTTCACTGCATTCCTACAGAAAATACTATACTTCTTACTCCATACATTTTCCCTGAACCCCAATAGTAATCGTTACATTTTTAATGTTTAGCAGGACTTAAAAATGGACCAATGCAGGCACTTATCAAGAGAACATCCCTGGTCATCCCTACTGCCTCTGATCTGGTGGACTCACTAAGCGCAAATGCTTCATTTGTAAATTATGTCTGAGTGCTGGAGTGTGCTCCTGGCTATCTGTAAATTTAAATGAAATAAAAAACAAGAAAATGGTGCCGGTTTGCTTAATATAAGAAATTTGACATGATTTATACCCTTACTTATGATACTTAAGTAATATTTTATTGGGTGACATTCACTTTTACTTGAGTCATTTTCTATTAATGTACCTTTACTTTTGCTCAACTATGACAATTGGGTACTTTTCTCACCACTGTCTGTGAGTGACAGTGTTATTTCATATTGACCCAAATAGAATGGAGAGTGGGGGAAAAAAGTGTAGGTTATTCTGTGGTCAAGGACTTAGTTTTGAGTTGACAGTCTCCACCGAGCCAAGAATGAATAGGAAATCAATAGAGCTGACCTGTCCAGCACCGTGTACCTAGAAGACTGAGGTCACAGCCAGGAGAGGTCGGGATCAGCAGAGTACACAGGAAACTGAGACATTCTTACAAATCCTATAACATGATACGGTACATCAATATCCAATATTAAGAAAATGAAATATACTCAACTGATTATGGACAATTAACCAATGAATTTGCTGTACGTAAA
This sequence comes from Oncorhynchus kisutch, assembly GCF_002021735.2. Taxonomy (NCBI): domain Eukaryota; kingdom Metazoa; phylum Chordata; class Actinopteri; order Salmoniformes; family Salmonidae; genus Oncorhynchus; species Oncorhynchus kisutch. The sequence goes on from NC_034187.2 coordinate 32,631,989, forward strand.
TATTGGCCTATGTTTTGTTTTTGCACCATTTTAATATATTCTGTATATTGTATATATATTGTTATATATATTTAACTTTGTATATCTATTTTTGTATATCTATTTTTGTATATATATAAATATATATATATTAATTATAGAGATCTCACAACATGGTGAGTCTCACCAGCTCTATCTCAGTCCCGTCTGCATTGCCTGTGTGTCCCTGTGTGTCAGTGTCTCCTACACAATCAACCCTGCTATTGATCTCATTGATGCTGAAGCCACTCCATGTACTCTGAAAGACTTGCTCACAAAGCGGTGACATTGATACGGCCACACTGATGTGGGTCTTTTTTCTTGGCTGCCTGTGTGTGGGACTGGGGGTGGGGGTCATGCACTGAGCTGACCTTAACAGGACCATCACAAACTACAAGGAAGTTAGGGAGGGGGGTGCACTAGCTAGTGCTTAGGGGTCATACTGCTATTTTTGGAGGTAAAAAGCGTGTCTCCTATTGGCCCCAAAATGTCTGTAGTCTGTCTGACGTCTGTGATGGCTCCTGTTTAACCCCAGGTTTGTCTTGTAATGCTAGCTGCCAGATGTGAAGCTGGGCTGATAAAATGTCTTGGGTCTGCTCTTCTACATACTGAGATGACCTAATAACATTGAACGAGAAAGAAGCGTTAATGTTGTCATGTTTTCTCATGGGGTGATGACTAATAGAGTGATGTGCATGTACATTCTGTCAAAACGAAAGGGTTAACGCATCTTTGTGTGCCCTGTCTGAAAGGGAAAGTCTTCTATCAGAGCGGCGTCTGTCGAGTCTTTCGTCGTGTACATGTTGCCACACGACGATCCGCCTGCGCATCTGGCCTTTATTTTGGTAGCTAAGGAGTATCTAAACATTGGTGAATCTAAAAAAACACGTTGTTGTTTTAGGCCCAGGTGGAAGGATGTCCTGGTTCCACGCTTAGCATTTCCATCACACACTGATTCCTGCCTTCCCTACATTCCATGCGTAACATATCACTGTCATTAGCCAGCACTTGCTTTTATTGTTTTTGTAAAGGAGTCCATTTTGATAGGATTAGCTGTAGCTGGAAGCCTTGTTATAGTAGACTTAGTATACTAAATGCAGGGCTGTATTGTGCAGCCGGAGAGAGAGTTTGAAAGAGCCGTGACCACCCAGGTTCTGGAGATCTAGAGGGATAAATCTACAGGCACGATGTGACCCCCCCCCTCCCCCTCCCCTCCCGGAAGGCAAGTGGGTAGTTGATCTAGTGCTTTCTTAATGAGAGATAGCAATATCTCAATTAATTATCTATTTTCTCATTTAAAACGCTGAATGTGTTGGAGATGTGTTTTTGTATTTCTAAGGTAGTTGGTAATAGAGAGCCAGTCAGAGACAGCACAGAACATGAGGTGGGATGCTGTTCTACCATGTTTGACCTGTGGCTTGTTCATCAGGTATCCCTTAACCAGCAATGCAGTTCGAGAAATGGACTTACTAAAGTAAAAAAAATGTAATCAATCAAGTAAAAAGTAACACACAGAATGTACGTAACAATAACAACGCTATATATAGGGGGTACCAGTACCGAGTCAATGTGCAGGGGTAAAGGTTAGTTGAGGTCATTTGGAAAGTGCCTAAGCATAGTTAATAAACAGCAAGTAGCAGCAGTGTAAAAAAAAAAGTCAATGACTTGGGTGACTGGACATTGACCATTTTTTGGTCCTTCCTCTGACATCGCCTAGTATATACTGTAGGTCCTAGGTGTCAGGAAGCTTGGCCCCAGTGATGTACTGGGCACGAATAGAGCAGAACAGAACAGAACAGGTCCGTGAAGTTAAGGCAGGTTCTTCAACAGCACAAACTCTCCAGAGAGGTTGATCCAGAAGTTAAAATGTGGATCAGGAGGTTGAAACATGCAGACGTGTTTATTCTGGACTGTAGAAACCACAGACCGTTATATCAGCTTCAAAATGCTGAAGCAGCCTTATTGCTAATTCACAGTCATCCATTGTTTACTGTAGAGTTAATGCTATTTTACTCCATTGACAATGCTCTGGTATTTCACTAGAATAGGACCTAGGCTGTCTCTAATTAGACCATAATGCTGATCTGTTGTCCTGATTAGCATTGAATAGACTTTGATCACCATGTATTGTCAGATTACTGTGATATACCTTTGGATGAAGACAAGGTCCCGGCTCATTGTGTTTTCACACTGTGAGGAAAGGGGGCAGTGGGTTGTGCCGGGAGTTAAGCCTGATGGCTCCTTTGTATGCTGCAAATACCACTTTATCAGGCCAGGCTGTGAGGAGCCGTGAGGTCCAGCACTGAGCAAGGGGAGAAGGCCCCTCTTTCAGGGGAAGCAGCCTGCCGTACTTGGGTCTCTTCTCCAAGTCCCGGCCTCTTTGTGTAGCCAGCAGCGGGGCGCGCCAGGGATGACACCTCAGTCCAGCGTGTTTGCGCAAGGAAATAATCGCTAATTTCTGAATAATAATGCCAGGCCCTGACCAAGACTAATTGAATGGCGGCATGCCACGGAGGCGATGGGGAAGCTTTGCAGAGCGTCGGCCCATCAATGGCGTGTTTGGCCAGGCAGCTCTGGGCGATTGATCCACAGGAAGGGCCTACACACATGATGGGCCTCTGGACCAAGGGGAGCTGGGAGGAGCAGCCTGATATAAAAACATAATTAGTCGTGAATATGCAGTGATAATTCAATAAGGCTTTTCAATTGAGGAATGTTGGATTATCCTGCCCATGCTATTTTGACAAGATGTCTGAAATGTTGCATACACTCGTATGGTCCAACAATATATGTGACCCCCTATTGTGGTCTAAAGAATTCCACATATCAGATGGAGAGATGGGCTATTCTTAACTCATCTATACATTTATTTTATGATGACGTGATGCTTCAATATTACATGTCAGCTTTGCAAAGAAATTATCTTCCCTGGCCAGTAAAAGGGTCAGAAATCTTTAAATATTTCACAGCATGATATTAGTTGTCACACTCAAATTACTTTGAATACGTGAAACTATCTAGACCCCTCTATAAGAGGACTTAAGGACTGGAATCTCTGTCCTGGCAAAATACAAGCCATAATTCCATATCCACATTATTCCATCTCTCTTCACCAAGGTATTTCACAACTAAGTGAATTTAGTCCGACCTTGAAAAGGGATCGGAGCTTTGAATGAAGTCATGGAAAAATTCAATCCATTTTTCCTCTGTGAATGACATCTTGCATTTAAGCACAGCTTAACCTGACAAAGGAAGTTGATGCATGTGTTTCGCCATTGTGTTTTATAATGGAAAAAAAACATCTGGCTGTAGAATGGGATTACGGAAGGAAGAGCAAAAGTTCAGTTAGAGAAATTAAAACTGTTCTTGTGTTCTTGGAAAATAATGATTTTGTAGCCTGCATAAGTGCATCAATGTGTGCCTAGTAAGCATTTTTAAAGGTGCGTTTATTTAATCATCTGTTCATTCCTACAAACATATAGGCCCTAATAGTAATAATCAAATATACAATATATATTTTTTATATTCAATTCAATAGTGAAAGGAAATTCCACACCGCTCAGCACTGCATTGCTAGATTTGAGATCATTCAGATATCTTCACTTACCATTTCTATTTTGGAAGAAAAACATCTTGCTAAATGAGTTTCCAAACACAAATGGCAATATAAATAAAGTTGCAGTCCGGGATCTTAACCACCTACAAATGCGTAACATAGTGTACGAATTGGAATTCGTAAAATAGTGTACGAATTGGAATTCGTAAAATAGTGTACGAATTGGAATTCGTAAAATAGTGTACGAATTGGAATTCGTAACATAGTGTACGAATTGGAATTCGTAACATAGTGTACGAATTGGAATTCGTAACATAGTGTACGAATTGCAAAAAAAAGCAGTTTTAACTCGTGAGCACTACTCTCAAATGTACTGGCTGAAATTATACAAAACCTTTTGGAGCATCACTAACAACACAACATAACACTATGTAATAACACGACAGCACATGCAGACAACAAGGCCACACAGACATAGAAAAACTGAATGGCTGATATCAAGGCTCCCATCTGCTGTTGGATCAATATTTTGTGCAAGCCTCACAGGCCTGTCTGTTTACCCTAGGCATCTGTGCCTGGCATACCAACCCTGCACAATGTTTGAGCATGTGACTGTGTAATAATGGCAGATAGAGGAACTAATAGCCACTGCAATATCTGTAGCTTGACCCAATGTGCCTCTCCCTAAATGATCTATAGATTAACATCAGACACATCAGTCAGGGGTTAACCTTCCCTGTTAGCACCACAGACTTTGCTGTGGATTATCAGGCAATTTCAAGGGTGATGGGAGCGTATGCCGGAAAGAGCTATCAGCTATCTTGGTTAAGATTTCAATGCAATTTGTGGTAGCCTGAGAGAAGAAAACATTACTTTGGTGGCCACACAGAGGCATTTTATTTGTCTGTATCATTCCTTTATCATACACATATTATTCTCTGTCAGTGGTCAAATGTGAAAACGGGGGAAACGCCTGGGGTATCCCTGCTGTTTCCAGTGCTTGCATTTCCCAAACAGCCCAACTCCAGCCACTGCCCTCCTCTGATCTCTCCCCTCCATGGCTGTATCTCACATGGTCTGTCAGTCTCTCCCCAGCCTGGACCCACCCAGGTCCAGCCACTGCAGCCAGGTCCCCTGACTCCCTGGTCTGTCCTATATGTACACTTGGTCGGGCTATGTAAACTTTGACATGTGGATGTCAATCTCTCCCATATTTACCATGGGCTTTATCAGGCCATGATTAGTTTTCAGAGCAAATTTGGAGCAAAAAGACCACACAGCCTGCAGTATGTAAGCCAACAGAGTGTGCCACTGTTGGGCCCTGGATATTTACATGGGTCCTGGTTGTTTTATTAAGGCTCTCTCTCTTTGTAGGTGATGTCAGAGGAGGGCTGCTTGGCTGGTGTCAGCCAGGGGTTTATCAACAACCAACCAGGGAGCAGTGTGCCGTTCACACACAGTATACGGACCCAGCCAATATTTGTTAGCTAGTTGTACCGCTTCTATAATTGTACTGTAGATACTTAAAGCGTGGTGGATGTCAACATTGTAACTTTACTGTTTGTGAAATCCTGCCATGATATCATCAGTAAGTTTGTCCAGACCCACTCACACAAACTCAAGGGGAGAGACTTGAGTTACTTCATACGAATGTCAGAAAAATCTCAGCTTATTTTCATTCACTGCATAGAGGACACAGTGAATCATCTGAAATGCTCCCAGTGAACTTGATGGGATTATATCTGTGGATATTGGTCAATGACAAACCAAACCAGCACCCTAAGTGTTTGCCTTAAACACATGGCCCCAGTAAACGTGTACTCAAGCCAGAGTAAATTTGATTGTGGTGAATGGAGGGGGTACTCAGTTGCTCCTGTCAACACTGGGTAAAGAAGAGAAACATTTGCTATGACACAGAGAAACCAAAGACGGAGATGGCATGCAAATGCTGCTAGACGAAACTGAGCGGTTGTCCTTTACAGAGCCATTCTGGACACTAGGGACCTGCAGTGTCTCAGGTATGATGGCTACATTGACCTCCAATAAAGGTGAGAACATTATTATCATATTATTATAAATGCATTTAGTACTGTTTGGTGATACAGCGGTATAAGGCTCTGACTCACTACAAGTTCATTCTGAAGGATATACTGTATGTTTACAGGGATTACAGGGATGGAAATTGTTGTGTTTTTGTAAAAGGTGTTCTGCATCCTCTTAGTTACCTGAGAGAGGTTGATCTTCACTTCCTGTATTTCGTTTATATTACCGAACATCTCTATGGACAAAAATAATCCACAGCAAACTGCCTAATCCATACACAATCTGTCTACAATGGTCAGAGATTTTATGAAAAGTTATTCATGTTGAATTTTTACTCCCTCACTCCCCATGTTATGATCCAGCCTGGTCCAATCCTTCTCTGTGCTGCCTGATGTCATGGTTACTGGGTAACGGAGAGAACACTGCAGGGGTCTCGGTTTAATAAACGTGGTCGGATCGGGGATCGTGGAGAGAATCCTGTATTGACCACTCAGGGAAAGATTAAATGCTGCTGACATTTCAGAAGAGGAATTTGCAATTTCTTCAAATATGAGGCTGTCGGCAGCCCAGCATGACAGCACATAAAATCAATCCAAATAACCTGAATCCCTAATACCTTGATCCCTGTTAGTGGAGGGATGCATTACAACTAAGACACTGGGAGTGGGAGACACAACCCCCAGGCTGATCCCTGATTCTTATCGACTGTCTCCAGGCCAAACACAGACGCAATAACAATTAGGTGGGCCAGTGTGCCAATTCTCTCCTTCACACACACACACACACAAACACTCTCTCACACATACACCATCTTATATTCTTCCGGCAGAGACTGATGTGAGACACCAATATCATGTAGGTGTTACAGAGTGCTACAGAGTGCTAATTTCTTTATTTCAACATGTAAGAGACCTTGATAGATGAATGTATACATTACCTGATTGAATACATTGTATGTCTGGCGTACATTTGACACATCTCAGCAAAATCACAATAATCACCTGCAATGGAAAAATACTTTGCAAGTTCTCACACATCTGCATTTCTACACTGCCCTACAAGCTACAAAACTTGCAAATACACATATTATTATTCATTAATCATCTCAAACTAGAGTGGATATTATTGCGAACACATGGAGCACACCTGTTGTGAGTGACTCATCAGGCTTACTCCGGCCTTAGCCGAAAGGAGACAATGAAAATAAAATTCTACTTGTCTGTTACAATTTGAATTTACACATTGGCTAGTAAGAAGGGAGTTCATGACGTTAACCTTTAGGGTCTTTTTATCCTCCATAACCAACCCACAGCAGTAGAGCAGGTGAAGCAGGACAGGTGGGTCCTTTTACTACTTACAGAGCAATTGTCTCCTCTTCAAAGCAGTAGCCTGTAAATGTCGCAATGCTTTGAGTCTATATAGAGCATGCTCTGAAACAAAGGGATACTTCTTCTATAAGGGAGAGCATCTGGAAAGGTAGTTTCCAAAACATATTCAACTGAAACCCTGTCCTACTCATGACATCACGCTCAAACAAAGTACAGCATACTGTATTGTACCTTTCCCTTTATCGAAACCTTTATAAAATCATATATTGTTTGCGTATTTTTTCCATATGCACCTTGTCTCTCAGCAGACGTTTTGGAGGTCAAGTCCAATAGGTAATTTAACAAAGTAATGTATGCTTGGGACTACAGTAGTAGTAGAAGTAGTATAACAAATATTTGTATATATTATATAATTCATGGATTATGTTTTAAATGCTCATAAAAGTGTGGTAGGTGTGTACATTTTCCTGTTTGAAAAATATATTGTTCAAAACAAGCTGTTCAGTTCTTTGCTGGACCCCAGGAAGAGTGGGTGATTAATGGATCCATAATAAATACAAATACTACTCTGCCCCTCCGCTGCGCATAGGCCATGCGAACATTGCTTGGAATAGCTGGCAAAACTATTTGTTTTGCCAGCTATTTGCTACGAGGGGGAACTGCCACAATGAAATCCCAGGATGCCACAGCATAGATTATAACAGCACAAAGTAACTGCACTGTCCTTGGGTGCTCAAATGTGCACTAAATCAGAACTTTTGGGTCTGCTCTAGTCTCCCTCCCAATGAGTTACTCGCGCTCTATCAGGTACAGATGGCGCTAAAGCAAAACACGAATTATAATGAACTTGTAAATAAATATTCATACAGTACATGTCTTTGGAGCCTGAGACCTGATAAACCGACATCTACATCCAACAACAGTCGAAGGACAGGGATACAGTAGCTACAACCTTCTCATCGCGGATCTGGTAGGGGGAAAAGCATGACGGTGGCTACAACCTTCTCATCGCGGATCTGGTAGGGGGAAAAGCATGACGGTGGCTACAACCTTCTCATCGCGGATCTGGTAGGGGGAAAAGCATGACGGTGGCTACAACCTTCTCATCGCGGATCTGGTAGGGGGAAAAGCATGACGGTGGCTACAACCTTCTCATCGCGGATCTGGTAGGGGGAAAAGCATGACGGTGGCTACAACCTTCTCATCGCGGATCTGGTAGGGGGAAAAGCATGACGGTGGCTACAACCTTCTCATCGCGGATCTGGTAGGGGGAAAAGCATGACGGTGGCTACAACCTTCTCATCGCGGATCTGGTAGGGGGAAAAGCATGACGGTGGCTACAACCTTCTCATCGCGGATCTGGTAGGGGGAAAAGCATGACGGTGGCTACAACCTTCTCATTGCGGATCTGGTAGGGGGAAAAGCATGACGGTGGCTACAACCTTCTCATCGCGGATCTGGTAGGGGGAAAAGCATGACGGTGGCTACAACCTTCTCATCGCGGATCTGGTAGGGGGAAAAGCATGACGGTGGCTACAACCTTCTCATCGCGGATCTGGTAGGGGGAAAAGCATGACGGTGGCTACAACCTTCTCATCGCGGATCTGGTAGGGGGAAAAGCATGACGGTGGCTACAACCTTCTCATCGCGGATCTGGTAGGGGGAAAAGCATGACGGTGGCTACAACCTTCTCATCGCGGATCTGGTAGGGGGAAAAGCATGACGGTGGCTACAACCTTCTCATCGCGGATCTGGTAGGGGGAAAAGCATGACGGTGGCTACAACCTTCTCATCGCGGATCTGGTAGGGGGAAAAGCATGACGGTGGCTACAACCTTCTCATCGCGGATCTGGTAGGGGGAAAAGCATGACGGTGGCTACAACCTTCTCATCGCGGATCTGGTAGGGGGAAAAGCATGACGGTGGCTACAACCTTCTCATCGCGGATCTGGTAGGGGGAAAAGCATGACGGTGGCTACAACCTTCTCATCGCGGATCTGGTAGGGGGAAAAGCATGACGGTGGCTACAACCTTCTCATCGCGGATCTGGTAGGGGGAAAAGCATGACGGTGGCTACAACCTTCTCATCGCGGATCTGGTAGGGGGAAAAGCATGACGGTGGCTACAACCTTCTCATCGCGGATCTGGTAGGGGGAAAAGCATGACGGTGGCTACAACCTTCTCATCGCGGATCTGGTAGGGGGGAAAAGCATGACGGTGGTCAATTGTATTGTTTCCCCCCCACGGTGTACATCTGGTTCTACTGTAGGTGGCAGGGCGTCATGTTGTGTGGACTAAAACAGCATAAAACTGGTTGTATTACAAAGCACGATCAGATGAATTAGCCCGCTACAGTTATTTTGAGAAACATTGGGAAATAGTTTGGTCGATTTTTAGGGAAATTAACCAGTTAACCAATTAGCCTTTGAGAAGCAGCTAGCTAGCTATAACTAGCGGGTAGATTGCTAGCTAGTTAGCTAGCTCCCACGACAATTTCAAGTCTTTCTAAACTGAAGATCACTGATGTCATGATTCGACCTTGTTTTCTTCCAGTTTCCAGTTGTACTGAAAGCACCCTAAATCCAGAGAATGCCAGCCTTTAATGACAAAGTTTCATGACAAATTTTGCCCACAATACGGATCGCCGTGTCACCTTCCTGTTGGCTCCAGAGTGGCGCAGCGGTCTAAGGCACTGCATCTCAGTGCTAGAGGTGTCACTACAGACCCTGGTTCGTTTCCAGGCTGTATCACGCCCGTGATTGGGAGTCCCATAGGGCGGGGCACAATTGGCCCAGTGTTGTCCTGGTTTGGATGTCATTGTAAATAAGAATTTCTTCTTAAATGACTTGCCTAGTAAAATAATGTTAAAAAAATAAAACAGTGAGCACAGCACAACAGTCCAAAAATGTATTCTGTGCTGCTGCATAAATTATTTAATATGCCAGGGAGATATGTATACTGCAGCTAAGAAAGTAATACTAAGTGAATATCTGATAGTAGCCCATGTGCCTCACCCTAATAATTTGGTCCCTTTCCCCCTAATAACTTAGCCAACTGTTCTGACTTGGTGGTGCAAATATAGCCTATAGCATGTTTTAGAGAAATCTCATCATCAAAAATTGTAAGAGTTTTCATTGTCTGCTTACAGTGCTTTCAGAAAGTATTCAGACCCCTTCACTTTTTACGTTAGAGCCTTATTCTAAAATTGATGAAATTCTATTTTTTCCTCATCAGTCTACACTAAATTTACCCCATAATGACAAAGCAAAAGCTGATTTTTAGAAATGTTTGCAATTTTTTACAGTATATAAAAAACACAGAAATACCTTATTCACATAAACATTCAGACCCTTTGATATTTAACTCGAAATTGAGCTCAGGTGCATTCTGTTTCCATTGATCACCCTTGAGATGATTCTACAACTTGATTGGAGTCCCCCTGTGGTAAATTCAATTGATTGGACATGATTTGGAAATGCAAAAACAAAGCTATGGGGTGGAAGGAATTGTCCGTAGAGCTCCGAGACAGGATTATGTTGATTCATAGATCTGGGGAATGGTCGCCAAAACATTTCTGCAACATTGAAGGTACCCAAAAACACAGTGGCCTCCATCATTCTTAAATGGAACACGTTTGGAACCATCAAGTGTCAGGGTTTACTAGGAGTGGTGGGTAGGAGTCAGGCGCAGAGAGCAGAGGGTTCGGTGAGATGTAATTATTTATTCTCCAGCACAAAATGGTCACGCCAAATACAGGGAGCATAACACTGACCAGCCCAAAACACAGGACAAGCAGTCCGGAGAAAACAAAACGAAAACACATCCACAACCAACAGAGTAACAAATAATCCCGCACAAACCTAAGCGGGCATAACAGGTTTAAGTAGACAAAAATCAGGAAACACAAAAAGGAACAGGTGCAACTAATAAGACTAAACTAACAGAAAAGGAAAAAGGGATCGGTGGCGGCTAGTAGACCGGCTGTCACACCCTGACCATAGTTTGCTTTGTATGTTCTATGTTTTGTTTGGTCAGGGTGTGATCTGAGTGGGCATTCTATGTTGGATGTCTTGTTTGTCTGTTTCTGTGTTTGGGCCTGATATGGTTCTCAATCAGAGGCAGGTGTTAGTCATTGTCTCTGATTGGGAGCCATATTTAGGTAGCCTGTTTTGTGTTGGGTTTTGTGGGTGATTGTTCCTGTCTTTGTGTTTGTTACACCAGATAGGGCTGTTTTCGGTTTTTCATATTTCTTGTTTTGTATATTGTTCATTTATCATCTTCATTAAAGATGTATCACAATAACCACGCTGCGTTTTGGTCCGCCTCTCCTTCAACAGAAGAATCCCGTGACACCGGCAACGATGACCGCCGAGCACCGCTCGAACAGGCAGGGGAGCTACCTTCGGTGGGAGTCGTGACATCAAGACTCTTTCTACAGCTGGCCGCCTGGCCAAACTGAGCAATCGGGTGAGAAGGGCCTTGGTCAGGAAGGTGTTCAAGAACCCAATGGTCAAACTGACAGAGCTCCAGAGCTCCTCTGTGGAGATGGGAGAAACTTCCAGAAAGACAACCATCTCTGCAGCACTCCACCAATTAGGCCTTTATGGTAGACTGGCCAGACGGAAGTAAAAAGGCACATGACCGCCTGCTTAGAGTTTGTCAAAAGGCACCTAAAGTACTCCCAGACCATGAGAAACAAGATTCTCTGGTCCGATGAAACCAAGATTGAACTCTTTGGTCTGAATGCCAGCGTCACGTCTGGAGGAAAGCAGGCACCACTCATCACCTGGCCAATGCCAGTGAATACGGTGAAGCATGGTGGTAGCAGCATCATGCTGTTGGGATGTTTTTCAGTGGCAGGGATTGGAAGAATAGTCAGGATCAATGGAAAGAGGTACGGAACAAAGTACAGAGAGATCTTTGATGAAAACTTTCTCCAGAGTGCTCAGGACCTCAGACTGGGGCAAAGATCACCTTCCAACAAGACAACGACCCTAAGCACACAGCCAAGACAACGCATGAGTGCCTTCGGGACAAGTCTCTGAATGTCCTTGAGTGGCCCAGCCCAGACCCAATTGAACATCTCTGGAGAGACCTGAAAATAGCTGTGCACCGACGCTCCCAATCCAACCTGACAGAGCTTGATAGAATCTGCAGAGAAGAATGGGAGAAACCCCCCAAATACAGGTGTGCCAAGCTTGTAGCGTCATACCCAAGAAGACTCGAGGCTGTACTCGCTGCCAAAGGTGCTTCAATAAAGTACTGAGTAAAGGGTCGGAATACTTATGTAAATGTGATATTCATATTTTTTTATATACATTTGCAAACGATTCTAAAAACCAGTTTTTACTTTCTCATTATGGGGAGTTGTGTAGATCAGTGGTTCCCAAACTTTTTATAGTCTTGTACAAGACTGTGTGTGGCAAAAAAAAAAACATTTGAAAGTGTGCTGAACCTGATGCTAGAGGGGGTACGCAGCTGGAGGTTGAATGTTTGATGGGGTACGGGACTATAAAAAGTTTGGGAACTACCGCTCTAGGTCAACAGTGTCTAGATGGAATTTGTATTTGTGGTCCTGGCAACTGGACTTTTTTTGGGACACCATTATTTTTGTCTTACTGAGATTTACTGTCGTGTTGGAACTGGAGGTTGAATGTCACCACCGATAAATCCATGATAATCGATAAGCATTTCTCTACGACTTGCCATGCTTTCCTTCTGGCTACCCCAACCCCAGCCAACAGCTCTGCACCACCCACAGCTTTTTGCCCAAGCCTCCCCAGCTTCTCCTTCACCCAAATCCAGATAGCTGATGTTCTGAAAGAGCTGCAAAACCTGGACCCGTACAAATCAGCTGGGCTAGACAATCTGGACCCTCTCTTTCTAAAATTATCCGCCGCCATTGTTGCAACCCCTATCACTAGTCTGTTCAACCTCAGAACCACAGAACCGCTTGTTGCAATTACGATGAGGCTCTCTTGTTCAGATATTGGTAAATGGACTGGAGGCAGGGCATGAAAGGGATAACGAATCCAGTTGTTTGTGTCATCCGTTTCGGGAAAGTAAGTCTGGTTCATCCTTGGGAGCAATTTCCAAATGCCTGAAGGTACCACGTACATCTGTACAAACAATAGTACCCAAGTATAAACACCATGGGACCATGCAGCCGTCGTACCACTCAGGAAGGAGACACCTTCTGTCTCCTAGAGAAAAGTGAAAATCAATCCCAGAACAACAGCAAAGGACCTTGTGAAGATGCTGGAGGAAACAGGTACAAAAGTATCTACAGTATATCCACAGTAAAATTTGTTCTATATCGACATAACCTGAAAGGCCGCTCAGCAAGGAAGAAGCCACTGCTCCAAAACCGCCATAAAAAAAGCCAGACTACGGTTTTCAACTGCACATGGGGACAAAGATTGAACTTTTTGGAGAAATCTGGTCCTCTGGTCTGATGAAACAAAAATACAGCTGTTTGGCCATAATGACCATCGTTATGTTTGGAGGAAACATCCCAACCGTGAAGCATGGGAGTGGCAGCATCATGTTGTGGGGGTGCTTTGCTGCAGGAGGGACTGGTGCACGTTACTAAATTGATGGCATCATGAGGAAATAAAATTAAGTGGATATATAGTAGCAACATCACAAGACTTCGGTCAGGAAGTTAAAGCTTGGTCGCAAATGGGGTCTTCCAAATGAACAATGACCCCAAGCATACTTCCAAAGTTGTGGCAAAATGGCTTCACAACAACAAAGTCGAGGTATTGGAGTGGCCATCACAAAGCCCTGACCTCAATTTTATAGAAAAAGTGTGTGCAGAACTGAAAAAGTGTGTGCGAGCAAGGAGGCCTACAAACCTGACTCAGTTACACCAGCTCTGTCAGGAGGAATGGGCCTAAATTCACTCAACTTATTGTGGGAAACTTGTGGAATGCTACCCGAAACGTTTGACCCAAGTTAAACAATTTAACGGCAATGCTACCAAATACTAAATGAGTGTATGTAAACTTCTGGCCCACTAGGAATGTGATGAAAGAAATAAAAGCTGAAATAAATCATTTTCTCTAATATTATTCTGACATTTCAGATTCTTAAAATAAAGTGTTGATCCTAACTGACCTACGACAGGGAGTATTTACTAGGATTTAACGTCAGGAATTATGAAAAACTGAGTTTAAATGTATTTGGCTCAGGTGTATGTAAACTTCCAACTTCAACTGTATATATATGTATGTATATGTATGTGAAACACATTTTTATTGGGCGTAGCCCTGACGGCATTGCGCGTACCCCCGTTTGGGACTATCTGGTGTAGATTGATGAGTGGGAAAAACGATTTAATCCGTTTCAGAATAATGCTGTTACATAACAAAATGTGGAAAAAGTCAAGGGGTCTGAATACTTTCCAAATGCACTGTATATGCCCCTTTTATTTATCCTACGGTTCTGACTTGTGTGCAGGGAATACTGTAAGAATGGCCCATGTTCTGAATTCTGAATTCTGAATTTCAAAAGTGCTGAACAAATAGTTAAATTGACTCTCATTAATGTCTTAATTGAAATTACAGATTGCCTCTTATCCACTCATCTTTCCTTTATGCCATAGTTTGTATATCTCAACTGTCAGTAGAAACCACATTTGTTTAAAGCAAGTCAGCCATATCAGCTTTGTTTTTTTAAAAGGCAGTAAATGAGGCTGAATGAACTGTTTCGCTGATAGCCAGATGTAGAGGTGCTATGGATTCCCTCCATGGTGCTGAAAAGAAAGCTCTGCTGTTGGTAGAGCTTTATGTAGACCTTAACAGTTTGTGGGCACCGTTTGTCACTCTTATAGTGCAATTAATGTATTGTTTAGTTTTGTGTTATGTAGTGGCTTTGCTGTCATGCAATGTGTTTTCACTTATTGCATCTGTATGCTTGTTGTGTTCTCCCTGGTGCAGTCGTTTGTTCATGAGCTGGCTGCTGATTCTAAATAGTATAATCTAATCTGTTCAAAACAGTGGCAGCATGTGCAACAGATCGCTTTATGCCGTATATTCTCAAAGAAACAACCGGTAGTTCGAAAACTTAGCATCATATTTCTGTCATGCTGCTTTGTTGACAACTCCAACCACCCCAGGTATTCAGCCAATCAGCGATCGGGTTGTGTTTCTTCTGAGATGATAACACAGCACCTGCTGCCTCTGCTTCCTGTCTACGTCCCTGTCTATGGCCCCTTCCTCCTTGTCAGCCTAGCAACAGGTGGTGAGACACTGACCCTGTTTAGCGTGACCGCTGGGTGAGGCAAAACGTTGAGGCCAAACTTTGACGTACACGCACACGCGTACACACATGTGGAAACACATCATGTTCACACATTTACGCAAATACGCACACACATTTACATAAACACTCTCACACACACTGACACACATGCACTCACTTTACTCTCTGTCCTTTACTAGCCCAGGCAGAAGACATCTATATGGGTTCGTTAATGCAGGACTAGTAAAGGCCCAGTGTTTTTGTGAAAATGTTTTAACTTAATGTATTGCTATTTCAGTGTTTACCAGCATTTTATAACTTGTCTGATAATTATCTGTAAAAAACAAACAGTTTATCTGATAATAATTGTGGAATATAAAAATGCTTGATAAATGTTTTCCAGTTTCTTGAAATACATTGCAGTTTCTTGAAATACTTTGCAGTTTCTTGAAATACCTTGCAGTTTCTTGAAATACTTTGCAAATGTGAAAACTGAAATGGTCTATTCATTCCTTTTCCATTTTAGTAGATGTTCTTATCCAGAGCAACATCCAGAGCAACATTTCCATCCTTTTGTTCTTCGTATTGGTCCCCCGTGGGAATCAAACCCGCAACTGAGCCACATCATCAAATCATCACAAACTACTTGATGTCTCAATGTACTCAATTACTGTATTGGTCATTGTATTTCTTCACGGTGATGGAAAGTCTACAGGTACAAACCCCAGCCTATGTACAATACAGTAATGCACATTTACATTAGGTGTTTTTTAAGGATGGTAAATTAATACTTCACAAAAAGTGGTGGTTTTCATTGATATTTGATGTGTTTGATGTGAATGTTTTTTGTCTTTACCCATAACTTTGCACCTTTTGGTGTAAATGTTTGAGGACAGGGTTCTGACCTTTATTTCCTTTGTTTTGTATTTCTTTAGTATGGTCAGGGCGTGAGTTGGGTGGGCAGTCTATGTTTGTTTTTCTATAATTTGGTTATTTCTATGTTTCGGCCTAGTATGGTTCTCAATCAGAGGCAGGTGTCATTAGTTGTCTCTGATTGAGAATCATACTTAGGTAGCCTGGGTTTCACTGTGTGTTTGTGGGTGATTGTTCCTGTCTCTGTGTTTGCACCAGACAGGGCTGTTTAGGGTTTCACACGTTTCTTGTTTTGTTGTATCAGTTGTTCATGTGTAAGTTTACATATTAAAAGAACCATGGACACTTACCACGCTGCATATTGGTCCTCTGATCCTTTTCGCCTCTCTTCTTCGGAAGAAGAGGAGGAAATCCTTGACAATCACAGAGAAAGGGGCAGGGTTTTGTTCTTTCTGGATCCCATTAGAATGGTGATCACAGAGAAAGGGACAGGGTTTTGTTCTTTCTGGATCCCATTAGAATGGTGATCACAGAGAAAGGGACAAGGCAACGACTCTTACAATTCCAACTATTGAACCCAGCAAGATCCTTTCCTAATTAAACAAACACTACCGTTTTTGCCAAAGCTGAGATGCTGAAAACGATTGTTTGCTCCTACTACAGACCTCTATATGGGTCTACTAATACAGGACCAGTAAAGACCCAGTGCACTACTTTGTGATTATCTTTGAGGGAGTGATTCACACTCTCAGCACCCTACTTTGTCCCTTGGTCCATGTCCCTTGGTCCTTGGTCCTTGGTCCATGTCCCTTGGTCCTTGGTCCTTGCTCTGAGTGTGGTGGGTCCGCATATTTCTGTGAGTTGTTTCTTTTGCCCCATTCCCTAAGAAGAGAGCTTACTGATGGATGTGAGAATCTGATGCCTGGTGGTAAAGCTCTCCTGTCAGGAGGTATTATAGGACCATGTTGTGACGGAGGACAGTTGGAATGCCACAGCGTTGATATCTTAATCTGCTTCTTTCAGGAGGTGACTCCTGTTGAAGTGGTCAGGCGGGGACACTGGTGACCCATGACGCTGGCTGGCAGGTACGTCTGGAGGAGAGAACAGGCCCGGACACCTCTCGCCTGCCCCACCCTGACCTCTTACCCCTGCAGGAGGAGTGTGTTTGCGGTGTGTACAGGTTTTAAAAGCTGACGTTAAAGCAGCCATCATTACACTGAGAGGTTGAGCTGTGGCGAGGTAATGTGTGTGCTGAGTTACTCTGTCTGTTTGTAAGGCCCTCACCAGGAGTGCGTGTGCTGTTGACATTCTCTATTTAATATTTTTCATCAAGATCCCAAGCCCTGTTACAAGAGCCCTTTTGTTTCCTGATTTGTTTGTACACTCTTTGTGTGTATGTGTGTATATGTGTGTGTGTGTGTTAGACAGAGAAGTAGGGTAAACAAGTGTGTAAGTTCACGCACGTCTGTTTGTTTACTTTTTTCTCAAACTTTTCAAGTAGAAGGTCGTTTTTCTGCTCTCCCAACCATTGTCCATCCTGGGGTCTGTGGGGGTCTGGGGAGGGGGGGTCTGGGGGTGCGAGGACTGGAGTGGTCATCATCCAGCTGCAACTCCCCCCTCACTGGCACCTTTTGTGCAGGGGACCCTGAAACAGCCTTGAATGCAGGTCACCGCAGGTTACTGACAAAGCTCTGTGAAAAGGGAGTTTTGTGTGCGTGTCTGAAAGGAGCGATGCGCACCGTTAAAAATAGCCTGCCAGCCTGTCAATGCAGCGCCATTAAAAACAGCTGGGCCGGGCTTCTGCCTCCATTCAGCCACGTGAAAGTTGATTCTCTCATTGTGCCTCTATCTTGTCCCAACTCCTCCTTTACTGCCTGCTTTGTTACCCGCTTTGTTGTAGCGCCGTCGCACCGGCAAAGTCAGCCTCATAAAAGGAGTTCATTTTGGATTCACTGCCCTCCGATGAACACTGGGAACTTTCTTGTTTTGTGTCTTGATCCATAAATCTATGATCACTCATTGGCCTGCCAGTCTGTCTTTAAAGATTCTTTATGTAGAATTTCCTCCTACGCCTTTCTTTGTACACATTTAGCTAGTAGACCCATGTAGGTAATCAGCCCAATCACTCACTACTATGTTTGAGTCTTTGGTTACCTATTACACCTTTCCAAATGCCAGCTAAACCTTCTCTTAATTAATAGTAGAAATTATAAAAGACATTCCTATGTTATTCATTAAAAGACAATGTGCTCTCAATTCACTTAAGAGGAGTGGTGTCAAAATGCGACAAATGAATCAACTCTTATTTGGTGGTCGGATGATTTTGAAAAGCAGAGTGTTTGTTTTGATGGTGCTGTCAGCAGTGACACATCAGATCCTTCAAGGAATTGACTCAGAACCTCTGAGCGTACAGGTACAGGTATACACATGGATCCCACCCATGGAGCAGCTATCCGTCAGTGTGTTCAATGAATCAGCGCTAGGCAGCTGGGCAGCCAGTCAGTCATAGGGGCTAATGGATGGGGAGGGCAGCCTGGTCTCCATGGCATAGCCCGCTCTGTCAGATGTTTTCAGGAAGCAATCGTTTACACTGCTTGTAATTTTTCGCTGCCTCCCATTGTTCTCTCTCTCGCTCCACTTCTTTCACGCTCTCTCTTTTTCTCTCTCTCTTTCTCTCTCTCTCTTTTTCTCTCTCTCTCTCTCTCTTGCTCTCTCTCTCTTTCTCTCTCTCTTTCTCTCTCTATTGCTCTCTCTCTCTTTCTCTCTCTCTTGCTTTCTCTCTCTCTTTCTCTCTCTCTTGCTCTCTCTCTTGCTCTCTGTCTTGCTCTCTCTCTTGCTCTCTCTCTCTTTCTCTCTCTCATTTTTTCTCTCTCTTTCTCTCTCTTGCTCTCTTGCTCTCTTGCTCTCTGTCTTTCTCTCTCTCTCTTGCTCTCTCTCTTTCTCTCTCTCTCTTTCTCTTTCTCTCTCTCTTGCTCTCTCTTTCTCTCTCTCTTGCTCTCTCTTTCTCTCTCTCTTTCTCTCTCTCTTTCTCTCTCTTTTGCTCTCTCTTTCTCTCTCTCTTGCTCTCTCTCTTTCTCTCTCTCTTACGCTCTCTCTCTTGCTCTCTCTCTTTTTCTCTCTCTCTCTCTTTCTCTCTCTCTCTTTCTCTCTCTCTTGCTCTCTCTTTCTCTCTCTTTCTCTCTCTCTCTTTCTCTTTCTCTTTCTCTCTCTCTTGCTCTCTCTCTTTTTCTCTCTCTTACGCTCTCTCTCTTTCTCTCTCTCTTTCTCTCTCCCTTTCTCTCTCTGTCTTGCTCTCTCTTTCCCTCTCTCTTGCTCTCTCTCTTTCTCTCTCTCTTGCTCTCTCTCTTTCTCTCTCTCTTTCTCTCTCTCTTGCTCTTTCTTTTTATCTCTCTTTCTCTCTCTCTTGCTCTCTATCTTGCTCTCTCTCTTTCTCTCTCTCTTGCCCTCTCTTGCTCTCTCTCCAGGGCCCTCTTACTTTATCTGGTTGCCTTGGTCGATGAGAGAGACCATCTGAAAGTCTCCAAAGTGCTTTACTTATCTTATCTCTATTGTCATCTCTTTATCGTTTAAATCCTGACCCTCCAATCTAGATCGGGTCTCTTGTTCAATCGCTCAGTGCTGCTGAGACTCCTGGGTCCTCCATCTCATGAAAACTGCTACTGCATTTTCCTCTACACTTTTTGACATTTTTGACCAGATTCATTAAGAGACTTCTCTCTATTTTTAAGGTGAAAAACAAAACAATTGGCTATACGATTGGTTTCTTTATAATCAGTTTTCCTTTTTTAATCAGATTTCACATTTTCCATTGTTGTCGGGATGAGATGATGTACTGTTGCAGTTTTTAAATTCAACCTTAAGCCAGGTAAGTAATTGGGAACACCCCCCCCCCCCCCCCCCCCAAAAAAAGGTGATGATATGCCAGATTATAAAACATGACTGAAAAATGCCTGATCCAATGTTGTTCCTAAAACATATTTACTGTGAACCTTTCTCCTCTCTGAGCCTTTTTCTTCCTCTGCTCCTGAATCCTTCTCTGCCCCTCCCATGCAGTCCTTTTGTTTATGTCTCTGGGTGCTTTAGTCCAGTCTTTTCCTGCCTCTCTACTGCTGATGGAAGGGATTGGCCATGTTCAGTTATACGACAGGTGAGCCAGCCCAGCTGCTACCTGTATGAGCCTACCTTACAACAGCTGTCATACAGACACACACACACACAGACACGCATACAGACACACACACAAATGTAAAAAAGATAAACATTCTCTACTCCGCACCGAACCATAAAGATGCATATTGCATCTAGATATTATAAAACAAACAACTGAATGCCTTGTAGGCCAGTGAATTTCTGCTGATAAAACTGTTCACTGTTCATTATTATGACTGTTATATCTCTTTTAAATGACTTGGCTAGACTAGTTGATGCATCTCTGTAATTTTCCATGCTTCATTGTGACAGTCATAACATTCAGCCCTGAGATGTACTGTACCTTATGATGTGACTCAATTGCAGGAGACCAATAGATCAGCATTTACTCAAGTAATTGAACGACGGCGAGGCATCGAGCTGTACACCTGTCATTTGCTTTGAGTTCAGACGTGACGATCGCTACAGAGAGGTCCCCTGCCTGCCCTCTCTCGCCCCGACCTCTCTCCATTACCCGAGCAGACAGCCTTTGTCTAAGCGCCATGTGGAAAATGAATACTCACTAATGGGTTGAGCAGCATGGCACTGTGAGGGAAGAAAGGGGGCAGCTGACAGACAAGGCGATTGGGGGGGAGGTGCAGGTGGAGGGGGGTCAGTAGACTTCATCTATTGCTCCTACCTGTCCACACCTACCTGGCCGGAGGTACACCTGTCACTGAGAATAAATCAGATACCAGATGAAATTCAAAAAATCCCACTGTTCTGGGGGGGGGGGGGGGGGGGGGTGCTACACAGTACACCGAAATGTACCTTCTGTTCCATGTTCATTATGATGTTATACGGCAGTGGCATCTGCCCTAACCAAGGAGATTATAACTCTGAGTAGCACAGTCAACGAAGGGAAGTTGATGTCCAAAGCTGATCTATTTCTAGACTGAGCGTGTATCCTTCAAGGCAGATTTTCTGAAGTCTGTGTGGGTCAAAAGGTATTTGTCCTTTTTACCTTATAACCTAATCGCTTTATCGCTTTCATCTATTTGATTGCTCTTCTTGTCTGGGAAAAATCTGCAGATGCCTGATGTGCAGAGATAGTCCCGGGCCACTTACTTTACGGTGGCTGTGCTCGGAGTCAGCCCTGCAGTGACCCATGACCCAAGTGTGGCTGTTGTGTGCCTTGCCACCTCCAATGTGACGCTATTAAGATTTGACCACTGCTCATACATTTTCTCACTTTGATGTAGCGCATGTCTTTTCAGTCAGCCGATCTAAAGAGACTAAATAGAACACCTGATACTGGGTTTTATATCTAGTTCTTTGATATCTTCAGCAAGTTGAATTAAATCCCTTCAATTATGAACTTCTTAAAGTAACTGTCCATCAGGTAATCAGGTATGTAAATAAGCAGATTTTCTGTGTTGGAAGGGTGTGGGCGTACCCCAACGACAGAAGGGTGTGAGTGTATACCGGTCATAAAAAAATATTAATGTGAATAGATTGCTGATTGGCCAGCTCATCTTCCTCTAAACCACTGATGGCCAGCTCATCCTCCACAGTAGGACATACTCTATGAGTGTCACAACTTCCACCGAAGTCGGCTTGTTCGGGCGGTGTTTGGCGATCGAGGTCACCGGCTTTCTAGCCATCGCCGCTCCATTTTTCATATGTCTATTTGTTTTGTCTTTTTTCCATACACACCTGGTTTTCATTATCTAATCACACTGCATGTATTTAGTCCTCTATTCTCCTCCATGTCTTTGTGTGTAATTGTTTATTGTTATGTGGGTATGTTCACGCGCTAGACTTTTGTACATGTTCTGTGTTTTGGGCACTTTGATGTCATTTTGTGCTTATTTATTGACCGGAATAAAAGTGCACCTGTTAACTCTACTCTGCTCTCCTGCACCTGACTTCGCCTCCCGTACACACCCGTAACAACGAGGAAATAGCAAGCATTTTCGAAATGCTCTGTTTGAGATACAAGTTTGATGTGGGGTTTTTTAAGTGATTTTTCTCCAATTGATAATTTGGCCACGAATACACAAGTATAGGACAGTTCAACAACATTATTTGTGTATGAGTTAACAGAATAGGAACTTTTAAAAGTTAGATTTCACTGGACCATTTTTAAAGTAGAACTGACAGCATTTTAGCAATATGAAATCTCATTCAAATCTGTTCATACACTCTTAGAAAAAAAGGTGCTATCTAGAACCTAAAACGTTCTTTGGCTGTCCCCATAGGAGAACCCTTTGAAGAACCCGTTTTTGGTTCCAGGTAGAACCCTTTTGGGTTCCATGTAGAACTCTTTCCACAGAGAGTTCTACATGGAAACCAAAATGATTCTACCTGGAGCCAAAAGGGTTCTACCTGGAAACAAGAAGGGTTCTTGTGAGACAGCCAAAGAACCTAGGAGTGTATACACCCCAGGAAGAATAGGAAGAATATGACACATTCGATATAGTCATTTTCACATTTTCATTTAATTCATAGAATGTTTGGGAATTACGTGTACTTGGGCATTTGTGAAAGTTCTATAGCAATATAGAGTGGGAAAACAGATGTGAGTTTGGACAATTAATAGACACTGCAGTAAATAAAACCTAATAAAAGCATGTGTCTTGTCCAGGAAGTTGTCTAAGCAGACCGGTGTACCATAGCCAGTCAGAGCTACAGTAGGCCTATATGGAAGTAAGCCATTTGCCACACAGACCTGCCATCATTCACTTTGAACTGGACTGTGTGTTTACGTATATGCAGTAGCAACAGCGCAACTTTAAATCATTTGATCGCATTCGCCAAAAGCCACAAAAATCACCTGAATGGATTTCTGCAAATATGTAAATACCATGGGAGTCCTCTTACATTTGGGAACTTCACAGCCCTATTGATCAAACAACCATGAACTGGTGCAGTAGGCTCTCTCTCCCTCGGGTTGCCTATGCACATCAACAACAACAAGATCAACAACTACTGCTAGCCGGAGAAAGATGAGCTAAAATCTAACGAAGGAACACTAGATAAACCCTCTCAGCTTGTAGTTGGCCATCAAAGTTTTACTGATAAATGATGGGGAAGAGTAGCCAGCTCGTCCTTCTGCAGCTCGCCTGCCAATGCATTCTTGTCCCAACCCATCTTTTGAGAACTGAATAGGAACTTGCCTGCCTGTCAAATACATTTGCTTGACAACTAAGATATATGCTAACTGTGGATAGCAGTCGTTCAAGTTCAGCATAGCTAGATAGCAAAGCGATTCACATTCTTGCTAGATAACCAAATGACACCTGCATCTCTAGCTGTAGTCACTGAAAAATGATATGAGGGGGAAAAGTCGGTCACTACCCCACTCCTCCAATGACATCCTCCCGGCAGCTAGCTAGCAAGTTAGCTAACGGTAGTCTCCTTGTTTTTAGCTTGCTAAATAAATAGGTAGCTACATAAATAGATATGCTAGCCCAGGGGTATCAAACTCAATCAGTGCACGGGCCATATTAAACATTTGGTGCACTCAAAATGTCTTGTGGTTGAGTAGCCAGACGGGGCTACAGCTCAAATGTTGCTGTAATAGGCCTACATGTTTTATCTTTGCATGGTGTTTTGCTGCAGGTTTAGTGTTTTTTGGGTATTCATTGTCAAGCTTTAAAAAGCGAAGCCAGACTGCAAAATGTTAGTAGCCTAGCTAGGACTGTGGCATGTGTCTGTACACGTTCCCTCCACTGCACACTACAAACAGGAAAAACTAAAGCAGTTGAATTGCCCAATGCAAGCACATCAGGCTGTCATTTCATGAAGTAGATAACTCTACTTTTTACTTATTTATATTCGCTTGTTTGTCCTATTCAGTCCAAGGGCCTTGTGTTTGATATGTTCACTAGCCTATTAGCCACATTATGACTTGTGATCATTGCCCTTGCTAGTTGGATTCAGTGGAGGCTGCTGAGGGGGGGAACGTATCATAATAATGGCTGGAACGGAATAAATGGATTGGCATCAAACACATGAAAACCATGTGTTTGTTGTATTTGAGACCATTCCACTAATTCTGCTCCAGCCACTACCATGAACCCGTCCTCCCCAATTAAGATAACACTAACCTCCTGTGGTTTGATTGTATTGATATTCCCAGCCTTAGTTACAGTCGTCTGTTTTTGTTCAAAATATTGAGTCATTGAAACTGAAAGTGAATGGGTGGAGATAAAAAAACAATGTTCCAGGCCAGCTGGGATTTATAACCTGATAGTAATATTTATCGGGTTTCCAACAAATGTATTGGTGAATTATATTAATCATGCATTGAACTGCATCCATCTATTCTCTCAAAAATCCCATGGAATTTTGAGTCAAATTTAACATATTTTAAAAACGCTTTATGAAGTTGGTTTTGTAGCATAAACCGGGAATGTGATATTTTTGACTGATATTATGATTGTCTGTTGGTTTAATGTCTGCAAAGTAGTTTAAACGCTGTCAGTTCCACTTTACATATTGCATTTCTGTGTATTTCCATGCATTTGTGGGGAAATGATTTATTTCAGTGTATAGCAAACAAAAAGCATATTTCCTTGTAACTACAACAACATTTTAAATACAAGTGAACACTATCCATCCCTTGATCACCTTTTCTAGATAAGAGTCAAGTACATTGGCGGTAAGCTTTCCTTTCAAAGAGCAACTCACCATTAATGAATGACGTTTTCCACAGAATGGAATATTCCTTCGTTGTATGTGTAGGCCTGACAAAAGACTAGGGGTTAGTGCAGTGCATTGCAGCTTAGGACACACTTTGCTCTTTTCAAATTTGAATATTGTGCCTGTGACATCAAAAGGGCCTTTGAGCGGGTCGCTATGTTCATTGAGCTTTCATCTTTTTACCTCATTACAACTTTCACAGTGGCACAATGACTTGGCAACAAAGCTGTTGTCTGAAATCCTCTCGAGATGTTAGGCCCCCACGCTTTAACTCAGCCCTCAACGCTTTGACTCAACTCCTGCATTTGAATTACAGTAAGTCCCTGAAAGTGAGGATTCGTAACTCCTCAGATCAGACTCTTCACGATCACATCACAGTAAATCCCCACAGGGATCTTCTGCATAACCTGAGTTGAGCTGATCAGATGGGTCTACTTCGTTAGTTTCTATTGAGGCTTGGACACCATGTCCACAAAGAAAGCTCACAAGAAGTGAAACATACTGTTATTCTTTAAACAGTCTTGTTACCAAAACAAATTGAAATGTTTGCAAATTGAATGCACCAGGTAGCTAGAATAAATCATTGCAAAGAATTTCAGACACAAAAAGTTAGACAATATTATATTTCTTCAAAATAGTACTTTAAGTTATATATAGTGTTTTTATTTTTAGAATATAAAATTACATTTGGGCTTTTTTTTTATTTCCAATATTCTATACCAAGACCCCAATATTTCTTCAATCAGATTCAGAAGGAAAAACAAACACAGCTTTGAGTGAGCCCCTGGAGTGTGTGTACACACACACACACACACACACACACACACACACACACACACACACACACACACACACACACACTGAGAATTGGGCTCAAAAAGTCAGCTGGACAGTAGAGTTCCAGAGGTACTGCTGACCTAGTTTTGATCTCTGTCTGTCTGTCTCTCTTTATCCCTCTTGTTCTCTCTCTGCTTCTCCCTCTGTCTCTCTTTCTCCCCCCCCTCTCTCTCTCACTTGTTCTCTCTGCTTCTCTCTATGTCTCTCTTTCTCCCCCCCCCTCTCTCTCACTTGTTCTCTCTGCTTCTCTCTGTCTCTCTTTCTCCCCTCCTCTCTCTCACACTTGTTCTCTCTGCTTCTCTCTATGTCTCTCTTTCTCCCCTCCTCTCTCTCTCACTTGTTCTCTCTGCTTCTCTCTCTGTCTCTCTTTCTCCCCCCCCTCTCTCTCACTTGTTCTCTCTGCTTCTCTCTATGTCTCTCTTTCTCCCCTCCTCTCTCTATTGTTCTCTCTATTCATCTATCTCAATTAAATTTCAATTTAAGGGCTTTATTGGCATGGAAACATATGTTAACATTGCCAAAGCAAGTGAAGTAGAAAATAAACAAGTGAAGTAGAAATAGAAATATAATAAAAATGAACAGTAATTACACTCACAAAAGTTCCAAAATAATAAAGACATTTCAAATGTCATGTTATGTGCAAATAGTTAAAGTACAAAAGGGAAGATAAATAAACATAAATATGGGTTGTATTTTCAATGGTGTTTGTTCTTCACTGGTTGCCCTTTTCTTGTGGCAACAGGTCACAAATTGTGCTGCTGTGATGGCACACTGTGGTATTTCACCCAGTAGATATGGGGGTTTATCGAAATTGGGATTGTTTTCAAAATCTTTGTGGGTCTGTGTAATCTGAGGGAAATATCTGTCTCTAATATGGTCGTACATTTGGCAGGAGGTTAGGAAGTGCAGCTTAGTTTCCACCTCATTTTGTGGGGATCGTGCACATAGCCTGTCTTCTCTTGAGAGCCAGGTCTGCCTACGGCGGCCTTTCTCAATAGCAATGCTATGCTCTCTGAGTCTGTACATAGTCAAAGCTTTCCTTAAGTTTGGGTCAGTCACATTGGTCAGGTATTCTGCCACTGTGTACTCCATTCAGGGCCAAATAGCATTCTAGTTTGCTCAGTTTTTTCTTGATTCTTTTCAATGTGTCAAGTAATTATCTTTTTGTTTTCTCATGATTTGGCTGAGTCTAATTGTGTTGCTGACCAGCTTGCTTAGGGGACTCTTCTACAGGTTCATCTCTCTGTAGGGTGTGTTTGTGAACAGAGCCCCAGGACCAGCTTGCTTAGGGGACTCTTCTACAGGTTCATCTCTCTGTAGGTGATGACTTTGTTATGGAATGTTTGGGAATCACTTCCTTTTAGGTGGTTGTAGAATTGAACGTCTCTTTTCTGTATTTTGATCATTCGTAGGTATCGGCCTAATTATACTCTGCATGCATTATTTGGTGTTTTATGTTGTACACCGAGGATATTTTTGCAGAATTCTGCACGCAGAGTCTTAATTTGGTGTTTGTCCCATTTGGTGAGCAGTTCCCAGACCTCAAAACCATAAAGGGCAATGGGTTCAATAACTGATTCAAGTATTTTTATCCAGATCCTAATTGGTATGTCAAATTTTATGTTCCTTTTGATGACATAGAAGGGCCTTATTGCCTTGTCTCTCAGATCGTTCACAGCTTTGTGGAAGTTACCTGCGGCATGTAAGGATTGACGCAGGAGATGAGAAGCAGGTACAGGGAGTGAAGGTTTAATAGCTGACGGACATGAAACGGAACAGGAACAGCGTCTGGACAGGAACACATAACAACAATTAATGGGGACACAGGGAACACCACCAAGGAACAGACAGATATACAGGGGGTAATCAACAACGTGAAGGAGTCCAGGTGAGTCCAAGGGTAGCCTGGCGCCCTCGAGTGCCAGGGAGGGTATGTTTAGGCCGAGATATGTCGTTTTTTTGTGTGCTCTAGGGCAGTTATTCCCCAGGGGTACGTGCAATGCCGTCGGGGGTACGCCAAATGAAAATGTGATTCACTTTTTAAATGTTTCATTTATATATTTCTTAACATTTTCAAACAGTCCATTTATATTTTCCAACGGGGCTTTACATTTGGGTGAGGTTTTTTTCTTGCCTGAGTAGCCTCGTTTCACTGCCAAAAATAAAATTAAACCATCTAGTGTTCAGCGAAATAACAACACAATGTCAAATACAGGTAACCTAGTCTCATAATTAACATCCAATCACATTAACCGTTACTCTCTTGTGGGAATTCCACTAACGGTCTGTATGTAGCCAAACGTAGCTGCTGCTCATGTTTGTATCTGTACTGATGGCGCAAAAGCCATGACAGGGAGACATAGTGGAGTGGTAACGAGCGTGCAAGCAGTTGCTCCCGACGCCACTTGGGTACAATGCAGCATCCACTGAGAGGCTGCCAAGGGAATGTCTGACAACTTGAAATACATTTTGGACACTACAGTGAAAATGGTTAACTTTGTTAAAGCAAGGCCCCTGAAATCTCGTGTATTTTCTGCACTTGATATGGGCAGGGGCCATGTAAAGCTTTTACAACATACAGCAGTGCGCTGGTTATCAAGAGGCAAAGTATTGACACGTTTTTTTTAATGGAGAGACAAGCAAATTAACTCAAGCATACGGACAATGTCAAATGTGATATAGCAAAGCACCTTAGTGAGTTGGATTCGCAATTCCACAGGTACTTCGGCCCTCGCTAGCATAAACTAAATACAGGCACAGACTATGTGTGGAAAATGATTTAAGACTGAGACTCTCTCCAATACAACCCATCATTGCAGAGTTATGTGCATCCTTTCAAGCACACCCTTCTCATTAACCTGTGGTGAGTTATTCACCATTTTTGATGAACAAATAAGGTTTTATATTTAAGATGGCTAAATAAAGAGCAAAATGATTGATTATGTTATTATTTGTGCCCTGGTCCTATAAGAGCACTTTGTCACTTCCCACGAGCCGGGTTGTGACAAAAACTCACTAATTCTTATGTTTAATAAATGTATCGTATAGTGTGTGTATGGCAGGCTTACAATGATGTCAAAAAACAACATTTGAAAGTGCGCAGAACCTGGTGCTAGAGGGGGTACGCAGCTGGAGGTTGAATGTTTGAAGGGGTACGGGACTATAAAAAGTTTGGGAACTCTAGGGCAACAGTGTCTAGATGGAATTTGTCTTTGTGGTCCTGGCAACTGGACTTTTTTTGGAACACCATTATTTATGTCTTACTGAGATTTACTGTCAGGTTCCAGGTCTGACAGAATCTGTGCAGAAGATCTAGGTGCTGTTGTAGGCCCTCTTTGGTTGGGGACAGAATCCCCAGATTATCAGACAGCAGTAGACATTTGACTTCAGATTCTTGTAGGGTGAGGCCGGTGCTGCAGACTGTTCTAGTGCCCTCGTTAATTTCGTTGATATATATGTTGAAGAGGGTGGGGCATAAGCTGCATCCCTGTCTCACCCCACGGCCCTGTGGAAAGAAATATGTTTTCTTTTTTTTTACCGCACACTTGTTGCTTGTGTACATGGATTTTATATTGTCGTATGTTTTCCCCCAACACCACCTTCCATCAATTTGCATAGCAGACCCTCATGCCAAATGGAGTCGAAAGCTTTTTTGAAATTAACAAAGCATGAGAAGACTTTGCCTTAGTTTTTGTTTGTTTGTTTGTCAATTAGGGTGTGCAGTGTGAATATGTGGTTTTTATCATACGGTAATTTGGTGAAAAGCCATTTTGACATTTGCTCAGTACATTGTTTTCACTGAGGAAATGTACGAGTCTGATGTTGATGATAATGCAGAGGATTTTCCCAAGGTTGCTGTTGATGCATATCCCACGATAGTTATTGGGGTCAAATATGTCTCCACTTTTGTGGTTCCAAATCCTTTGGGAAGATACCAGAGCTAATGATGATGTTAAAAAGTTTAAGTATAGCCAATTGGAATTTGTGGTATGCATATTTTATCAATTCATTGAGGATACAATCAACACCACAGGCCTTTTTGGGTTGGAGGGTTTGTATTTTGTCCTGTAGTTCATCCAATGTAGTTAGAGAATCCAGTGGGTTCTGGTAGTCTTTAATAGTTTATTCTAAGATTTGTATTTGATCATGTATATGTTTTTGCTGTTTGTTCTTTGTTATAGGGCCAAAAAGACTGGAGAAGTGGTTTAACCATACACCTCCATTTTGAATAGATAACTCTTTGTGTTGTTGTTTGTTTAGTTTTTTCCAATTTTCCCAGAAGTGGTTAGAGTCTATGGATTCTTCAATGACATTGAGCTGATTTCTGACATGCTGTTCCTTCTTTTTTCCGTAGTGAATTTCTGTATTATTTTAGTGATTCACCTTAGTGAAGGCGTAGGCTCAGGTTTTCTGGGTCTCTATGTTTTTGGTTCGATAGGTTTCTCAATTTCTTTCTTAGGTTTTTGCATTCTTCATCAAACCATTTGTCATTGTTGTTCACTTTCTTCGGTTTCTGTTTGACATTTTTAGATTTGATAGGGAAGGTGAGAGGTAAAATATACTGTTTAGATTTTCTACTGCCAAGTTTACACCTTCACTATTACAATGAAATGTTTTGTCCAGGAAGTTGTCAAAAAGGAATTGAATTTGTTGTTGCCTAATCATTTTTTGGTAGGTTTCCAAACTGCATTCCTTCCATCTATATCATTTCTTAATGTTACTCAGTTCCTTTGGCTTTGATGCCTCATGATAGAGTAGTGCTCTGTTCAAGTAGACTGCGATTTTGCTGTGATCTGATAGGGGTGTCAGTGGGCTGACTGTGAACGCTCTGAGTGACTCTGGGTTGATGTCAGTGATAAAGTAGTCTACAGTACTACTACCAAGAGATGAGCTATAGGTGTTCCTACCTTAGGAGTCCCCTCGAAGCCTATCATTGACTATGTACATACCCAGCGTGCGACAGAGCCGCAGGAGTTGTGACCCGTTTTTGTTGGTTATGTTGTCGTAGTTGTGCCTAGGGGGGCATATGGGGGAGGGAATGCTGTCTCCTCCAGGTAGGTGTTTGTCCCCCTGTGTGCTGAGGATGTCAGGTTCTTGTCCAGTTCTTGCATTTAGGTCATTACAGACTAGTACATGTCCCTGGGCCTGGAAATGATTGATTTCCCCCTCCAGGATGGAGAAACTGTCTTATTAAAGTATGGGGATTCTAGTGGGGGTGATATAGGTAGCACACTGGAGGACATTTTTCTCCGTTGAGATCATTTCCTTTTGAATTTCTAGCCTAATGTAAAATGTTCCTGTTATGATACATTTAATAGAGTGAGTTAGGTCTGCTCTATACCAAATTAGCATACCCTCTGAGTCCATTCCCTGTTTTTACCCCCCCCTCTCTCTTGTTCTCTTTCTGCTTCTCTCTATCTGTCTCTCTCTCCAGCTTGTTCTCTCTCAGCTTCTCTCTCTATGTCTCTTTCTACCTCTTGTTCTGTCTCAGCTTCTCTCTCTCTCTGTCTCGCTCTGCCTTTACAAC
Source organism: Oncorhynchus kisutch (assembly GCF_002021735.2). NCBI lineage: Eukaryota > Metazoa > Chordata > Actinopteri > Salmoniformes > Salmonidae > Oncorhynchus > Oncorhynchus kisutch. The sequence goes on from NC_034187.2 coordinate 32,663,249, forward strand.
TTCATCTCCTCTCCTGTTGATTTGGAGTGTTTGTTTTAAAACACTTTTATCATCTCTCTGTAATTGCTGGGTATGAAATGAAAGACCTGTAAAACACACAAATAAATATTTGACTGATACAAAAAGTGTCCATCTGACCCAGGTCATGTAGAAAATAACAAATGTAATGAATTGCCCTTATTGTGTAGACTTTCCATGCTGCCTGTTTTCCAATCATAGACCTACCAATCAGAGCTAGGCTTTTGTTAGCGTTATCGTGCTGTTCATTTATCTCGCTGCCGGAAAGCCGTGTTCAGTTAACGCCATCATATCATCTGATTGTGTTATCAAAGTTGTGCTACAGAAGGCACTCAGTCGTTTTACAAAGGGACAGGCGTTATTGAGGAGAAAAAAGGTTAAGTGTCTGGACCTAGATCGTGTTTATAAAACCTTGAAAACAACTCCAGAAAAATCTAAACAAAATCAGGACAACAAAACAGTCTACTTTGTTGACAGAAAATATGCTTTTGTGTCTTTATGATCTATTCGTCATCCACCTGTCATGAAACATTAATGAAACAATCAAATCAACCACTCCATTTCCTGAGAATCAGTTTGTCATCCTGCATATTTCTGAACACCCTTAGCACCTTTCAGAATATCTCTCATTGCCTCCACTATTCTCAAGAACAAGTGTTCAACCCACATTTGGTTTGTTTTAGAAAGTGAGAACTGGAACACAATTCATTTGTTTGCTTTCCCCTATGCTTGAGACCACAGCGACTCCAATCCTCCCGTTTGATTTGTTTGTGTGAAAGGTTATGGAACACTGGGGGGGGACATTGGACTTGGTCTCTGGTGAGGATCTCCAGCCACTGCAGTCAGTGACTAAGCTAAGCTAGCCAGGGAGTAAGTAAAGTGGGTGGGCTCTCATTTAGCTCGGCAGTGCTGCTCTTGTTTGTGGTTGTCCCTGACAGCGTCGGCGACTCCAGTCCAAAGCACCTGTGTTTGCTCACTAGCTTCCCCCAATCTGCTCAAAAAATGCTGCGAGCATGTCACATGGCCTGCCTGATAGGCTTTTAGAACAGTTAATCATTAATGGTGCCTCTCTCTCCCTATTCACGCTGCCTGACACAAGCTTTGATATTTCATAGATCCAGACAGGTCAGACGCAGACGTAGCCAGGTAGACAAGTACTCAGAGAGGAAAGTGCCTTTGTGGTTCTGTGTCTGTGGATCTGAGGTGATGCAGGGAGAAGATTGTAGGCATCACTGGTCCCATTCCACCTCCATCTGTGGAGGATAAAGCCAAAATAACACAAGTTAATCCCCAACAAAACACCTTTGCCATAGGATACATCTCTTAGAAAAACTGGTGCGACACTCTTTTCCTCAAATATACAACAGCACAAGACTTCAACTATCAAAGCATTATTGAGCTTTCAATATGTCATATAGTGTCAGAAACATACTGAAATGGTGTGGTGATAAGAACGAGAGCTTGACATTTCCAAAGAAAATGTTATTACGATGGAATCTAATCAGGACCACCTCCATTTTTGTTCAACATGGTGCCTGATAAAAGAAAATATGACCATGAACAAAACAAGTCATTCAAATTTGCTCCTGTTTTACCATCCCGTAGTTAATTAAAGGACCCTATTCTTGGTTTGTTCTCTACTTCATGATGTGAATGAGGAGTCCAGGGCTCATTTCATGCCTGTCTATGTGGGCTTTATGGCAGAAAGGGGAAACATTAACTTGCTTTCAGAAAAGTCTGGACACATTTATCTTAGCAGAGAATTAAGTCTACACAGCCTCATTCTTATAACAGCGACAGCTCTTATCTCCCATTTGCCTGAACTTGCTGATGGTTTTCTAAAGAGAGTTTGTCTCGGTCCACCCACCCCAACCCCCAAAGCCAATAATACTGTATGAGAGTTGGAGAGGGTGGTGGAAACTTGAGTGTAAGGCTAAAAATATAGTGAAACGTAAGTGAACAAAGGGGACACCGTATGTAGGGGTACTTTGCAAGCTATGAGTCAATCATTAATGTGGCGCATTCAGATATCTGCTCTCTCCTAGTGAATAGAAGTGAAAGATAAATGAAAACGGTTTTGCACACAGCAGTTAAAGAGTTTTGTGATAGGTTTTCATGCCAGAATCTCACTTAGGAAATGTGTTGCGCTATTTGTTCCATCAACAATTAGATCAAGGTGATTCATTCTGGTATGAGTCAGTGCTTATATTGATAATGGTTTTATTAAACACTGCTATGAACCACTGATGTTGTTGCCTTGACTTAAAAGGTTTTACAACATCCCCTCTCATCTCAGATGGAGTTTCCCAGTTTCTCCTTGCCTCAACTCACTTAATCTCCATCTATAATTTTTTTTAAATAAAAATTTGAAATTCCTCCTACACAAATACGACAACATGTAAAGGCGTTTGGCAAACAGAAATAAAAATCTATTTATTAACTCCAGTGACTTGGAAATAATTGGTTCCTTTCAGATCCTCTTATCCATATTTGCTGTGTTATATTGGTAGCCATTTTCTTTTCTTTTTCATACACTTGTACCATGTTCTTTGTTTATACCACGCATGTATGAAAGTCACAGAGCCTTAATCCTCCCAGTGTATGTGTGTTGTCGTCCATGGACAGTTTATTTGCTAACCCTGGCCAGCCATGATAAGGACCATTGGTGTGTCCCCTCAATAACTCAGCACCTCGCCTGACCACAATCAGACAATCTTTTCTGAATCATCTAAATACATTAACATTGGGGGGGGGTTCAGAAAAAAAGGTCAAATAAAGGTCAAAACTAAGATGACCATAATCCCATCCTGCTGCACCCACCAGGAAATAAATTGTGTTGATCTGAGTCAACGAGTGGCTTAACGACTGTATGGTTCAAACAAAGGTTCCTGTTTCAGAAGGGCAGGTAGGAGATGGATGGCTTGGTAAACATAGCTGACATACCTGGCCGCTGCTATGGGGCGGTCACAGCACAGCACACGACAGAAGGGACATTGTGTGTGGTGGCAGATCCATCTGCTTCTCCTTTTCGAACCTCTCCTCTTCTCGTTGTGGCCTCCTCTCCTTCCTATCCCTCTTCTCTCTGAAGGAACCTCTCTGACAGCACAGCCATGGAGCCCTCCTCAGCAGAGCCCTGCTAGACAGAGGGAGAGAGAGAGAGGCTCAAGAAACACCTTTCCCTTCATTATTTGATGTGGTTATAGTTCTGCGATCCGTCCTCAGAGACCCAGCACCTCAAATCAACTCAAACAAGCTGAATGTGCCAATAAGCATAGGATGGCAGCAATCATTCCCAAAGCCTCAGAGCAAAACATTTTATTCAGTCACATTTAAGAATGGGGAGAAAACTCAAAACCTATATACATTTGAGGCTTACTTTAATAAAGTTGTATACCATGTTGTAATGTTTTAGTACAAAATAGGACATCACACATATAAAAAATGTATTGTCAAAAGCCTGGTTATGTGAGTTGCTTGTTTTCCTGTGAGAGAGTTGACTTTGCTGTGTCGGCCACAGAGACGAAGCTAAAACAGCTCAGTGTGAGTAGTGGTAAGCAGGTATAGATAGGAGAATGGGCAACGCCTAGGAATGTTTAGCTAACTCGCCTGCAACATTCAAGCACGTGTGTCAAAGGTGTTTGCGGGGTGTTGACACCTCCAGATAGAGAGGTAGTAAGGTGAATGACATCATCAGTGGGCTGCTTGTGATGAGTACTAGGTGTGTTTCACGGACCCAATGCAAAAAGCACAACACTCAGAAGTATCCCAAAACTAGTAAGTATCATACATTAAGCACACTGTTATAGAACAAATGAGAATACTGAGCATGATTGAAAATAAAACAGCAGTCATAAAATAAAACATTTCCCATGTATATAATATATGGTCATTTGTCTGTAAAAATGTATTGAAAATAAGATCTTTGCAACTGGTGAAAGCTAACAACGGTCATCCTTTTGATAAATTGAGGGATGAATGTATATTGTAACCACGTGTTCTATAAGAGAACACTGTCAACCAGATACAAATGTGCATTTGCATAGCTTCTTTGAATTATGCTCGTCTGTCAATTAATCAACCAACACCACCATGGTCAGGTACCATTTATTTTGAAATGATATTATAACCCTACATGCTGAAGAAGAGAAAGGGCTTCAATAATTGTCTCTGTTTTTGCACACCTCAAACACATATTACATGTTTTTTGGACATAGCAATTGCACTCTACTAGCTTTTTGTTCATTTCCTATTTATATAATTCAAGAAAAACAATACAATGATACAATTATAGTCAAATGTCATGTCATTCAAATAGTTATTTTAATTTAAACCTAGCTACAGACAAATTGTTGACAAATGGGTCATTGTATTAAGTGTACTTATTCTCAATCTCCTATGAAAACAATGTTACTATCGCACAAAAATGATAGAAATAAATCATTGCATTTGTAGAATAGTACAAAATGCTTTCCTTTTTGTTTCTTCTTCTTAAATTTCTAGAGCTCTGGCAAAAATAAAAACCATGTAGTCCAACAGATTTAATTATGAAGGCATTTAATTATGTATCTATCTGCCTCTACATTAAATAATACACGAGGTCAACTTGTACTTCCCCTATAAGTGTTCATTTCGATACATAATTGTACATTTTCAAGCAAACCTTGCCTTATATTGTACAGTCTTTCAGTTGATAAAAGTCACATATTGCTATGTGTTATATAGTTAAGTTATCAATGTATTATTCTGCAATTTCATTCAATATTATGTTCTAGTGGTTATCAAATTGTGAGTGACATTGCCATTTTATGCCGTTTCAAATCATGCAATTGTTGATTAAATCAGCTGTTAAATCAATCCATCACGAGCCACAATTTAAGATAAGAATGAAAATAATTCCCCTGAAAATATGTACTTACTTAAAGAAAAAAAATGATATGATTTCATTGAAAAATCAACCTGCCTAGATCCCTGCATACATTTTCAATACAATGAAACATGCATTATAAAATAGAGTTAATGCAAAGTGCATCGAGTCATGTTCTCTGCTCTGGGATGTCAAAGGAGCAGCCAATGACAGTTCATTCTGTGTCTGACCACCCACTAGGAGCTGCAGGGCATGATTTTTGATGGCTGTGACTGCAGCCTCTTGGCTTCAGACAACCATACAGGTGACTAAAGACCGTCATGAACACAGTACATTTCAGATGACCTTAAGCATCGTAACATCAACACTGAGTGAGTCATCCGAGTGCTCTCTGACACAAGACAATAGCCCGGTGAGCCCGAGGTCGTCAGCGCCTGGGGTAATTGGAGGAGTGTTGTAAATTTCTTGTATGACTCATTGTGCATTGTACGGAGCCCATAACTCATGTTCTCAGAACTCATAAATTACACGGCCACGGACAACCTTAAGCAGGGTTGAAATGCCTTGAACAGAGTTTATTTCAGGGTCAGTGGAGCGTGAAGCTGAGAGGGCTGCCAGGGCCCGCACCACCTACCACACAGGTGGCTGCCTCTCCGCTCACACAGCCCAGTAGCACACCTATTTATCCTCCCATACCTGAGCTCTGACATGCTCACTAAACGTTCAGAGGTGTTCACCAAACTGCGAAGCTGCTCACTCTCAACCAAAACAAGCACTTATTGTTTCTTAATGATTATGCTCTCTTTGCTAACACCCAAGCTACATTTAATCTGTATTGTATATTTGATGTACAATAACAACTCATTTAAAAAATGGAAAACGTGATTGACATAAAATTGCTCTGTCTTTGGACATTCCACTCCAACGCCATGCTGTCCCCCTGAATGAATCCATGAGCAAAGTGCTTAACAGAAAATGACAAGCCAATGAGAAGAATGACCTACAAAACGGCAACAACCTGAGAAAGTTAACAGTGACAGTGATTCAACTGCAACGTGTTCCATTAGATACACTGTTCTACAGGGCGTCAGAGTCACCACCATCTGAGTGCCTCTGGCCCTGACCACCCAGAGGGACTCTGACATTAGTGGGGGATGGGTGTGTATTTGAGTGTGTGCGTGGTGTGTGTATGCCATGAGATGTTTTTTCAATAAACTGTTATCATTGTTAGCTACATTTCTTCAGCGGACTACGAGAGGGAACTGTAGTAATTCCTGTCAAATAGACATGACAAACGTTGAGTCTGAATACACATTCCACCAAAAACGAAACAATGTAAATGCGAACACAAACTAACAAACTGAAACAAAAGACCACAACATGGCTCCTGCTCTCAGTCAGAGGAACGATTAGCTTTATTTACTCTCTCGAGTTGGCATTAGGTCATTTAATGACCGCATCTCACCTCTTTCTCAAGGGCCGTCTTGCAGTACTCAGCAGTGGGCTCCAAAAGGCTGAAATACAATGTTGAAATGTCTATTTCACTTTCGCGGCTCCTCCCATTGTGTAAGTTGTGTGTTTGAGCTGAATCTCCTTCATGGTAAGCCCTGCTCCATATGAACTATCCACATGCAGAATAATGTAGACCTACAGTTGAAGTCGGAAGTTTACATACATTGAGGTTGGAGTCATTAAAACTTGTTTTTCAACCACTCCACAAATTTCTTGTTAACAAACTATTGTTTTGGCAAGTCAGTTAGGACATCTACTTTGTGCATGACACAAGTCATTTTTCCAACAACTGTTTACAGACAGATTATTTCACTTATAATTCACTGTATCACAATCCCAGTGGGTCAGAAGTTTACATACACTAAGTTGAATGTGCCTATAAACAGCTTGGAAAATTCCAGAAAATAATGTCATGGCATTAGAAGCTTCTGATAGTCTAATTTACATAATTTGAGTCAATTGGAGGTGTACCTGTGGATGTATTTCAAGGCCTACCTTCAAACTCAGTGCCTCTTTACTTGAAATAATGGGAAAATCAAAAGAAATCAGCCAAGACCTCAGAAAAAAATTGTAGACCTCCACAAGTCTGGTTCATCCTTGGGAGCAATTTTCGAGCATCTGAAGGTACCAGGTTCATCTGTACAAACAATAGTACGCAAGTATAAACACCATGGGACCACACAGGCATCATACTGCTCAGGAAGGAGAAGCGTTCTGTCTCCTAGAGATGAATGTACTTTGCGAGAAACGTGCAAATCAATCCCAGAACAACAGCAAAGGACCTTGTGAAGATGCTGGAGGGAACATGTACAAAAGTATCTATATCCACAGTAAAACGAGTCCTATATCAACATAACCCGAAAGGACGCTCAGCAAGGAAGAAGCCACTGCTCCAAAACCGCCATAAAAAAGTAAACTAAGGTTTACTGCACATGGGGACAAAGATCATACTTTTTGGAGAAATGTCCTCTGGTCTGATGAAACAAAAATAGAACTGTTTGGCCATAATGACCATCGTTATCTTTGGAGGAAAAAGGGGGAGGCTTGCAAGCCGAAGAACACCATCCCAACCATGAAGCACGGGGGTGGCAGCATCATGTTGTGGGAGTGCATTGCTGCAGAAGGGCCCGGTGCACTTCACAAAATAGATGGCATCATGAGGTAGGAAAATTATGTGGATATATTGAAGCAACATCTCAAGACATCAGTCAAGAAGTTAAAGCTTGGTCGCAAATGGGTCTTCCAAATGGACAATGACCCCAAGCATACTTCCAAAGTTGTGGCAAAATGGCTTAAGGACAACAAAGTCAAGGTATTGGAGTGGCCATCACAAAGCCCTGACCTCAATTCTATATAAAATGTATGGGCAGAACTAAAAAGTGTATGAGAGCAAGGAGGCCTACAAACCTGACTCAGTTACACCAGCTCTGTCAGGAGGAATGGGTCAAAATTTACCCAACTTATTGTGGGAAGCTTGTGGAAGGCTTCCCGAAATGTTTGACCCAAGTTAAACAATTTAAAGGCAATGTTGCCAAATACTAATTGAGTGTATGTAAACTTCTGACCCACTGGGAATGTGATGAAATAAATAAAAGCTGAAGTAAATCATTCTCTCTGCTATTATTCTGACATTTCACATTCTTAAAATATATTGGTGATACTAACTGACCTAAGACAGGGAATTTTTACTAGGATTAAATGGCAGGACTTGCAAAAACTGAGTTTAAATGTATTTGGCTAAGGTGTATGTAAACTTCCGACTTCAACTGTATGTAAATGGGTATCTTTATCGTATCCTGTGCTTGACTTGTGCTGCCTCCTTTTCTGTAGAGAAGAGGGATCAGGCGTTATCCCCCCACCCTAACCACCGCCCGCTGTTTATCGAAGAGAGAGGGATTCAAGACTTAAACGACAGCACATGCTAAGGTGAACCTTAGCCATCGAGACACACAGGCGATAACCTGTTCAATCAGACAACAACATCATGGCAGGCAGTATGTAGGCAGATAAATGACGATACAGTACGGTGTTCAATGGGAATTAAAAGTATAGGGCAGCTGGGCTCTTATCTGGCCAGAGCGATGAAACCCGGCAACAAAGGGAGGCCTAAGACTAAGAGGCTTGATGCATGGGAAAGCCATCGGCCAGCCATTGTGGCTGCCCTTCTGCTGAGCAAATAGTCCAAACTGTTCATTCCCCATCTCCCATTCTCTCTGAGGTACATTGTTTGTGTCCTTGCATTTCATTCTGACTGGGGAAGATTGCTCTCAGGGCCAGTGAGCAAACAGTCCAGAAAAGAGCCGGCTATCTCCTGCCGTTCCCAGGAGAACTAGCATTTTTATTTCAGCTCCAAGCTGTCAAAGGATTGGAGAGTTTGTGTCAGGATCCTGAATTAATTGCTTTAAGCTGTGTGCGTGTGGGGGGGGGGGGGGGGGGGCTGCATTTTATCACCAAATGTTCAGTAAAATGTTTCCTAGCAATTATGCACCCTGCAACGTAGGATTTCAGTCACCAAACATTTGGTGTTGGATACATACAGGATGGATTTCTGAAACTCAAATGATGCATTTAGTTGTAATGGCAGCACAATAGTATGAATAGTGACAGAACAGCATCTGTCAAGGATTTGTTGGTATGGGAGTGAATTGAAAAGTTTCTTCTTTTTTTCTATAATAATGATAGGTACACGAGCCAGGCTGGGCAGAGAATTGACCAAGCTTCCTCCAAAAAGTATATCTGGTCAGACATTTGGTGGAATGGGATATAGAGTCTGGAACCTCCGTCAGAACAGCTAACGTGAACTTAGGTACCATCTGTCACTCACAAAATCATCCCAAATCACTGCTTACTTAGCAGCTATATATCAGACATTTTGGAGATGTGACACTGCCATATCTGTTGGCTAACTACGCTCAGCGTCTAATGCCAGAGACAACAAACCAGACAACTGTTCCTATTTTGCCCTACCAATTCCTCTATCATTAGATATATCCTGAATTATGGAACAAACGTCATACAACGCCACACTGATTATGGCAACAAAATTGTACACGTTGATTTTATAGTTCAAGTCCAATCAGGAAAACTAAAACACACTCTTATTCAAACCTCTGTGAGAGGCTGGTATGCATTTGCATCTTAAGCGCATTAGCAATATTTGACCGTACCACATGATACTATAGCATTTGTATGGATTAGTTGTTGAGAAACTATTATCAATCAGCTCACTGCCTCAAAGAGTTCATCATTTAAGTAATGCTTTGCTTTGCATGTTAACCCCACCTGAAATTTGCATCAATATAGTAACGCAACAGTCTCTGGAATAATGACCTCAAACAAGTCCAAACACACAGCTGCTGTAACTGTATCAAAGGTGTGTTGCACCAATACACTGAAGAAACCAGAAATAACATTGCATCCACACATTTTTCTCTCTCTGTTGGTATAATCTGTTCAATGCCTCTATTTGCACATAGGAAAATAAAGGTATCGGATCATGACACATACATCTGGATGGATTACTTCTTCATCTGACAGGATATTAAATCCCACTCCAAACTATGTCACTGTCAGCCGTGAACAGACAATGGGTTAAATAGTATGTATCAGGGGAATACTCTGTAAGAGGAAATGTACAGCTCTTGTCTTTTAATGGTAATCTGCTCAACTGCTCTATAGACACCAACCAGCTTTCCAGGACCCTTCAGCTGAGCATCAGCCTGTACGTGATAAACGACACAGCCATTTATATGGGATTAAATTGGGGATTCATTTAATTCAAGTCAGGGTATGTGAATTCATTAAAAGGCTGACAGTGGAGGGAATTTAATTTGAGTCCTCAGAGGACACCTCTATTGGGGTGTGGGGGGTCATGTTAAAGTGGAGGTTTTAAAGAAACAAATACGCTTAGGTTTCCCGAATGACACTCATCTTTACACACATTGACATGTTATTGCTGTTGATTGGTTGTTATTAAATTGAGTCGAAATGTTATTAGATGAGGGCTTCCCTGTGAAAAATAGCGAGGAGTGGGTTATTTAAAAGTGGCGAAATAGCCTATGCATGTTAAACAATGCACAGATCAGGAACAGTCCTCTGTACTGGTATACCCATGAAGAAGAACAAATACAAGACTTAACACACATTTAGCTTCCACTTCTATGGTATTCAAATTAGTACATTATTTGAATGTCAGTGATTCTCATGAATGTTGAAAACGCATATCTTTTAGCCTCCCTGACAAGCTGAGGCGGTGTAGAGATATTACATTCAACTTGGAAGCAGATTACAGAATTCATCCCTGCAGAACACTCTTTCCTCGCATTCAATAAATTGGACAAGTCCTATTGTAAGATAGCCTATCACACCAAACATGTCTGCATAGGGAACATATACAGAAGAAAATATTACGTAGTTTGTTATTCAGAGTAGAGTGTTGGGGCCACACACATGGCCGTAACTACAAATGAGGACACCAAGGTCCGGACCTCGGTAATTATTTATAATTTGAAGAAGAAATAAAAAAAATATATATAATATACATATATATATACCTCGGTAATTATTTATAATTTGAAGAAAATAAAAAAATAAAAAATATACAAATATATATATATATATATATATATATATCCTACATCTAAATATTGTTCCAAGCGTTGATTCAAGCTCAGAACGGGTATATTATTGATCTGAGTGCGTTATATTAGCGCCAGCCTCTTTGCATACGACCGGAATCATAAACAGCGGTTTGTTCGTTATGTTCGCGTGCGTCCCCCGATTTGTCTCACGGATTTTCCTCTTTTGCAGCACACTCACCACTTTCTCGAACGGCTAACTACGCCCTCTCGAACGGCTAACTACGCCCTCTCGAACGGCTAACTAAAGGCCTGAGACGTAAAACGAACTACCCCAGCTCTGTGTCCACTCAAGTAGGCAACTAGAGACACTGCAGTCAGTTTGTTTGCGAGATACCGGGGGAAAAAATCTTTTTAAAATCGTCCTGCGACTCCTGCCGTCTAAAGACATCCCCAAAACAAACAAAAACCGACTCTCGGAGAATGAGTGCACAACTGGAAATAGTCGCTAATAGAGATATATGTCAGTCAGTCAAGTGGCTAGCTGCCGTCAGAGACTTCTATTGCAGTAAAGTTGAAGGGCTCTGGCTCGTTTACTTGGCCAGCTAGGATGAAGTAAGAAGCTAACGTTAAACGGAGCCTACCTCAGCATGAGCAAAATAATACGCTACTAGGTTATCATAATAACTTTGCTTTACAGATAGGCTACTGAGACAGACAGTGATTTGGCGCTCAGTGGTGAGGCTGATGGAGGAGGCAATGCATGCAGGAGGAAGCAGTGGAGACAGAGAGACAGGAAGCAAGCAGAGAGAGGTTAGTACAGTGGTTCCCAAACTTGGGGTTGGGGCCCCATGTGGGGTCCCCTTAGAAAATCTGTACTAATCGTATCAAATAAATTAGGAACTTTAAAAAAAGCTATGTTTCAATATCAACATCTCCAGATGGCCTATCTTGCCTATAGGACTAGGCCTACATTAAAACACAAACAATACAGTTCTGAAAATGCCATACATTTTCGTTTCGGCACTGATATTAAGTTAGAATAATTTCCCCTTTTCAGGGGTATAACATTACAATTGTATAGCTAATAGGCTATGTGTTTGTAGATCGACTGAGGTGAATTAACCTACAGCAGCCAAGGTGATAAAGGCTGGAGTCATTTTTGCTTGTTTTTTTCTGTTCTCCAAATAGCATTTTGACGTTTTTTAATTATATAGAAATGCAGCAAATGAGCTTTAACTTCTAGAAAATGTATCTTCCGGACCGCACTGAAACTCAAACCCTGGTTACGACGCTGGCCACATGGGATTGTTTGCCTTTGCTGGAAGCTGAGATTGGTTTGGGGTTTAAATGAATCGCTGGCGCACTGCGTTTTTAGGTTTCATTAACTTTTAATGAGTTGTGTGTCCTTGGCTGTGACTGACCTGTAGGGCTCAGGCCTCAGTTCCCTGGGGGAGAGAAGTCGGGCGAGGAGAGAGGTTGGCAGACATACCAGGGACATGTCTGTGTGTGAATGTCTGCACTGGGTGGAAACAGAGGAAGAAGGCAATAAAAGATGGTCTGAGTCTATGGCAGAGAAACATTCAGAGATATCCATCAGTACTGCCAGAGTCTGAATCTAAAACCCCATGGTTTTCAGGCCTCGGGGGGAATAAAGCAAGCATGTCGGATCAATCACAGCTGAGCAAGAATCTCTTTAACGCAGCTGAATGACATATTGTTCTATGCTGGCTTTGCCAACAGGGTTCACTCTCAAACACTCGCATCAAACCCATTGGGAAATGTGACTGCAGAATACTCTGTTACCGAAAAAGGCTATAGAAAGCACTTAAATAACACAACACACATTTCTCAATTTTGATCCCGCTAAATAGTTAGATTCATATTTTGGACTTCTCTAATCTTGATTTAATACAGTGTCTTGCTGCATGGTTGAACACACATGTATTATCTTGCCATGGGTTTCCTGAGCTTCATATATCTCCTTGAGAAGCTTATCTTCCTTTCTAGCATGCCTGAGACTCTCTTCACTGTTCTCTTGCTTGTTATCCCCATTAAATGTTCATCTGCTTTTAGTACTGAGCATGAACTGAAATGTCAGTTATTTTTCCGTTTTGTAACAACTAATTGACAGACGTTTGAATTCCATTTTTTTTTGTGAGCTCAACGTGGCACATTGCACATTTCTCTAGATATACATCAGATCCAGACTGAACTATGCTATGTAGAAAAGAGTTGTAGTTTCCAACACGCTAATATTATACATTGTTTAGCACATAAAACGTGGTAATTAACTACAATGACCATAATTCATTGCGTATCGACTTGTCGGGTATGTCTTTGTTTTAAACCTCTACCGAAGAGACAGAAGAATGCGCGATCGTGAGGGGATATAGAGCAGCTGTTGCTTCGCCAGCTATCCCTACCTGAAAATACACGATCTAAGTGATTGATAGTTGGTATTCAGCAGTCATAAATGTATGCCATATTAACTTTGAAGAACTAAAAAAAAAAATGTGATTTTGTCAGACAGCATAGGAAGCAGCTCTATAGAGATGAGATGACTTGGAATTAAATAATAAAGTCATCAAATAAAACAAAAGAGTAATATACACAACAACTGAAATATTGTTTTAAAGTAAAGTAACGTGACTAAATTATGGTTAATAAGTGACATCAATAATGGTCAGTCACTACCATCATGGGACTTTTATTAACTATGTTATTCTGTGTTGTTACTGCATTAAACCCAAATCATTGAAACCACAATCAAAAACGGTGATTGTATTTTTATAATGAACCAAAGCCGAACCAACCTAAAAAAAAAGCAATATCTGCTTCATTCAAGCAGAATCAACACCACTTGTACGTCTGTGGTCTTATTTATCCTTTCATCCTATTTATCCACAAGGATGTCCATTGTTTTTGCGGATTACTTTGTATCCATATCACTGCATATATTTTCAGATGACTCTTCAATGCAGATGTAGGATCTTAATTTGAGCCAGTTTGTTCACATCAGGAAAATAATGCTGCAGCAACAGGAAGTGTGAGTTATTGTTTGGATTATAATTCATAGACATTTTGGTTGATACATTTAAAGTTAGGGCAAATCAAGTCGGAAATGTTTAAGTGAAATTTACAAACTTTAGAAGCCATTTTATACCTTGAATACACTACGAGTTTGCATTTTCTGCTATATCTATTGGCTATACAGGAAATGTCCTACAACAACAGGGTGGTCAAATTAAGATACTACATCTATAAATCTAGGATTATTTCTACCGTGCATACTGTAGATGGACAAGCACCAACAATCCTTCCACTCTGAGTGATACAAAAGCAGTGGGGTACTGAGAGGCACCCCGTCCTGATCAGAATAGGTTGTCTTTAGGTTAGTGCTTGTCCCACCAGCTGCTGCCTCGGTACTGTCAATGGGCATTGTTGACTTGTTTCTCTGTGACGCCAGTGCGGCCCTGTGTGTGTGGATGTGTGGACCACACGGCCATGCGGCCTGGCTCAGGCTGAGAGGAATCGCTGGTCTGTAATGTCACACTGCCGTGTTAGGGAGGTACGGACACATCACAGTCACCGGCTGCATTCTCACCATGTCCCCCACTCCCATCTCACACTCCTCCTTTTCCCATACTGACCCTCTGACCTTTGATTTCTACCTGCTCTGGTGGGTCAAACCTGAAAATATGGCTGGAATTTATCATCTGAGAAAAGCAAGCCAGATGTAATGAATGGTGTTACCTTTACATCAAATAGGAGTTGTTTCCTCCAAAATGTTCTTCAAATAGGAGTTGTTTCCTCCCAAATGTACTTCAAATAGGAGTTGTTTCGTCCAAAATGTTCTTCAAATAGGAGTTGTTTCCTCCCAAATGTACTTCAAATAGGAGTTGTTTCGTCCAAAATGTACTTCAAATAGGAGTTTTTTCCTCAATACGGTACTTCAACTAGAAGTTGTTTCCTCAAAGCTGTACTTCAACTAGAAGTTGTTTCCTCAAAGCTGTACTTCAAATAGGAGTTGTTTCCTCCAAGCTGTACTTCAAATAGGAGTTGTTTCCTCCAGGCTGTACTTCAACTAGGAGTTGTTTCCTCAAAGCTGTACTTCAAATAGGAGTTGTTTCCTCAAAGCTGTAGTTCAAATAGGAGTTGTTTCCTCAAAGCTGTACTTCAAATAGGAGTTGTTTCCTCCAAGCTGTACTTCAACTAGGAGTTGTATCCTCAAAGCTGTACTTCAAATAGGAGTTGTTTCCTCAAAGCTGTACTTCAAATATGAGTTGTTTCCTCAAAGCTGTACTTCAATTAGGAGTTGTTTCCTCAAAGCTGTACTTCAACTAGGAGTTGTTTCCTCAAAGCTATACTTCAAATAGGAGTTGTTTCCTCAAAGCTGTAGTTCAAATAGGAGTTGTTTCCTCCAAGCTGTCTCTGTATATTTCTTCTGACATGTCTGTTCAGAAATCAGACATTCTCAAATGAATGGGAAAGAGATGTCAAGTTAAGAGGTGTGTACAGCAGAAGTATGTATCTATAGGAGTGACAGCTAGGTTCAGAAGAACAGCATGTACAATAAGCGAGGTATCGGAGAGAAGTGTAGGTATGGCCAGACCCCCCCCCCCCCCCCCCCCCCCCCCCACACACACACATTTTGAAATGGCATTTTTGTCCCCCCCACCCAGTTTTATCATTGGAATGTGATACATAACGAGGCAACGGTGTGCTTTTGGAACATGCGGACGCCTCCGAGAGGTCAGATAGGCTGTTTGGAGTGTTTATCCGACCGATAACAAAACAAAAATTGTATTATCCCCCACACTTCTATTACAAAAGATGCACACCTGGGTATGATAGAGAGGTGTGTGGCACATGACATGACTCTGCTAATTCCTGATAGTTATCAGTGAGAATGGGATACTTCCTAGTGTAGTCTCCATTGAAACAGTATCAGCAGCTAAATACAGACTCCTCTCCGGAGCAACACACAGGGAGTAGAGTGGGCATCTGTTCTCTTTTCATCCTGTTACATTACGCCCTTCTGTGCTACATTGGGATGTGTACAATTGCCTACTCTCAATGCTTCTGAGAGCCCTCTCCATATCCCTCTCCATAGCGTTTTGTTTCCATTAGAACAGCCAATGATTCATTCAAGGTGGAGCTTTGGAGGAACTAACATTTAGGACCCACTCAATTAGGGTACAAACAGACAATGAGGAGGTTTACTGTAAAGTGAACAGAGAAGGCTTCTGCCACAGAATCAGGCAGACACAGTTTCCCATATTGGGTTGACCACAGGGTGTTTCACACACCATTCAGGCAACCATATTTATTATCACCATTTGACTCAAATCAATTTAATTTCTCATACTACTTCCGATATGAATGGCTAAATACATTGAAAATATTGGTCAAAATCATGTGAAACCTGGCAATACATTCATGTTTTTAAAAGGTGTATAAGGTATCTTTTCCAATTTTGTACTTCGGATAATTATCATACCAAATTAGAAATATTGTAAGAAAAAATTATTGGGGTAACCTATGAACAGATTATTCTTAGCTTTTTCACTTTTTCCTTCTCCTTCATCATCTATGGGCTTTTATAGCAGGGTGCATACCAATATTAGGTGGATTACAGAAAACGAAAATGTATATCATTCTTTTTTTTTACATCTAGTTTCCCCCCCCCCCCCCCCCCCCATCTAATTGAAAGTGTCAAATTATTCTAGTCAAAATGCTTATCGTTGAAAATCAGTAAATCAATTGGTGTTGTTATCTGTAGTTCTCAAAGGATCCATTATCAACCTTTCTCGATATTGAATTTTTTTTTCTCGTTTGCACCTAATGGTCTCAACGTCTGTTATTTAGTCTATGGGCAATTCGATCATCAATTTTAAAGCAGTAGCCTAATTATTAATAGTCTACATGAATAATAATAAATAGTAATAATAATTGTCATTTTAAAAAATTATGACAATAATAATAATGAAAATGATAATGTATTCCCAGAGGGAAAATAGGTTTGCCATCAGCAACAGACATAATCTATGTTGCTGATTTTTTCTAGAAATCTATTTGGCTAAAGGAATTATATCCCTTCCCTAAATAAATGTATATATGTACTGGATCCTAAATGTATGCACTTATTTGAATAGCATAAACTCGCGCTCCCGCATTGAGAATTATTCATGCAAAGTGTCAGATAATTAAATGGCCACTAAAGCTAGTGTTAATTGAAGCAAGAGGAACTAACTGACTGCTGAGAAACCATGGGTGGCTTTGAGTTTTCACTTTATTGTCTTTAACATACTGTAGGATAGCAGTTTCCCTTACTAAAATATGGGATTAGGAGTATTTCGCGTGAAAGAGGAGTTAAATTGTGGCAGTGTGGACGGTCCCACCCCTGCAATAGGCTAAAACCGAATTACAGCTTGTTAGACCGGTGTCCCGCTATCACCCGGGAGACCGTTCTACTTGGGTGTTCCAGGTCCTGGTGGTGGCTGCATGTGAGCTTAGGCTACTAGTGCTTTCAACGGGAATATAGGGCCAGAGTTGGTAACCCGTCACACATGATATTATTATGGGCCTATGGGTCTATGGGACCATGTGCATCTACTGCTATGAATAAACTTGGTTAATTCAAATGATGCAATCCATGGTTCCATCATGAAGAGCAATACCCCGGGCCAGCGATATCTGTAATCAAAATGAAAACCTATTTCAAACCAGTTTTCAACATTTTGCTTTGATGCTTATAGACCTTATATCGATGTGTCCCAGTGTTGTGAGAATTTTGTTCCAAAGCTCATGCAATAGAAATGCAAACAGAAGTACAGATAAGGCATCCGCGAGTTCAGCCTCAGAGTCTAGAAGGGAGCATGAATGAACAAAACCTGGCGTCCTCACAGCAAGTGGAATTTCATCCAAGTTTGACCACAACTTGTTCCAATAAATCCAGACTAGGTTTCGGTCTTGAGAAATGCCATTGGTTCCTCGTGTTACTCAAACTAATCTAGAAATATGCAAATAGGGCGACCGGTAAGAAATGTAATTAAAATGGGTTAGCAAAGTAAAGGGATCAACAAGTTGGACCATCGCTCATCTTGTTGCTATAACAACAGTGAAGGGGTTGCCTGTGATGGTGTGCCCAGGCCCTTTGCAGAGGCATCTCTGCGCTGAAATGTGAAACCCCTTTGTGTGTGTGTGTGTGTGTGTGTGTGTGTGTGTGTGTGTGTGTGTGTGTGTGTGTGTGTGTGTGTGTGTGTGTGTGTGTGTGTGTGTGTGTGTGTGTGTGTGCGTGCGTGCGTGCGTGCGTGTGTTTATACACGCGTGCTTATACGCGCGTGCATCTGCCTGAACAGCCAGCGAGGACTCATGCATATATTTCTATTGCCGATATCTTTTAACTTAAGCGAAAACAAAAAACTTTTCGGAGGCGGGCCTTTATAAATGGTTCCCCACAACAATGAAGGTCCTGGTCCTTCATGTCGTGTAGCCTAGCTATCTCAGGTAACTAATACATTGGATGATGTAGGCCTAGGAGGCTGATGTCAGTGGGTAAACTCTCGTGCACTTTTGGTAAGAAGGTTCTCCAGTGCCGATTAAGGCCGGTTACCTTTGAACTAGGGTTCCTAAAGGCCATTCCCATTTCACTCCATCCTGGAGGAGGCTTGACTGAGGTTATCACCTCCATCAAAGGATCGGAGTAGAAGTGCGTCGGCATATGCTATTTTAATAATGGGTAATGGGTATTTTCGAGGGCTCTTGCTCCTTGTGAGAGCGAGATTGGAGGGGAATTAATTATTGAAAACGGTCCCCAGTGTTTTGGACGCATCATACGGTTTCATCTCAACATTACAACTTTTACTAGGCTACTACTATTTTCTGAGCACAATGGTGTATTTTTTATACAGTAGCCTAAGCCTATTACGCAGGCTTTTTCTTCTTATTATTATTATTGTTATTATTATTATTATTGTTATTATTATTATCATCATTATTTTATTAGCCATATGTTATCATTAGAAGTCCGCAACCAATTGTAAATAGGTATCATGAATAAGATGGGGAAGACAATGACGATAATTTATGATAGCTAATTCATTTTAAAAAATGATCTTGACATTTGAAATTCCAGTATTGATTAGTGTTTGAATTATTTTCAAGCAGTGTGTGTAAAATTATCTTTAAATCATCCCCAAAAGAAAGCCAATAGAAAATACTCAATGGGTTCCTGAAAACCTGACGCACACAGCAAAACACTCAAATATGGATAGCAATGAAACATAAAAAAAATGACAGGCTATAAACCACTCGGACGCTAACATTTGAATGTTGGAACCGCAGGGTTTCAATGTAGGCTATAAAACAGAGTTCCATGCGCAATGGAGCAAGTGCTCCTCTCGTGACATCAATGATATATATCAGCTGCGATAGCTCTCTGACATGCAATTGAAAGACACTGAATGAAGAGGCAACAACCTCTATCACAGAACATGCAAATCACATCAGCCTTTTTGAAGCTTTGAACCAACCATTGTCATGAAACCCAATTGGGCCTGCTCGAGGACCTTTCTAACCAGGATTTCAGCCAGTGCTCAATTCTCATCTAGCATACCCCCGGCCCCGAACGAATAACTATCATCACACAACGATTGAATTGAAACAAAGTTAGGAAATATACAATAAAATGTCCATACCTGTGAAATACGGTGGATGCTTAGTGGCAAGCTAGGAGCCCAATGTGGAACCTCTCCTTCAGCCTTCTGCAAAGGGCTGGAGACATCACGGCATTTATTTGAGCTCAAACTCTGTCACTGTTGACTTTAGCACAAAGCAAAGATTTCACTGCCCCGCTAGTTAAAAAAAAAAGAAGATTATTTTACCGAGATATCGATCAGTGTGCTAAAAAAATAATCACTTACGCATTATGTCTAAAATGAAGAGAACGAAATTGAATGTCTGTGTACATTTACTGAGCGGTGACGTCCTCTTCAAAGTTTACACTCCTGCAATTTGGTTGTGCATGTACTTCCTATATTGTGGGCATAGCCTCCACTCCATTGTTTACTGCCTTTGTTTATTCGCAGATCACGGGTGTTTAAAGTACGATTTGTGAGAGGGACTGGAGAATAAACGCATGCACCCTTTACGTGTTCAGAAGGTGAAGCAGTGTCCTATCTGGCAAAGGGACAAACTCCCTGCCCTTGGATTTCTAAGTACACCGGCAGGGGCTTGGTATCCCCCGGTCCGTGGAGGAAAATAATTGGTGTCTTGCCGTTTTGGGAATGTAAGGATTTTTGAATAATTTCGACTATAACTATATCTTATCTTTAGGCTCATTGAGAAGGCATCTCTCAGTAGTTTAAAAGTACCCCTAGACAATGGCTTAGTGATACAGAACAAAGCAGGCGGAGCATCACATTCAGTAGACTGTTCTCAATCAGCCCCCTTCCCCACAACTTTTCTCTGACCCCACGGGACACTTTTATGTGATAATTAAACACATTTCATCCAAAGATCTCAACATGAGTGTGTCTTCCATCAGGGGGGACTCACTGTGTGTGTGCGGGTGTGTGTGTGGGGGGGGGGTTTACGATTTACTGATGAATACGTTTCATAATGCATTTTAAGGTTGTAACATGACTAAAGACATGACTAAAACAAAAGCCGTGTGCCGAGGTAATTACTTGTATAGGCCTAGTAATTATTAGTATAATAACTGTATAAAGCCTTTATCGCATGAAGAACATTTTAACATTGCTGTTGTTGTTTCTGCTATCTGACATTGAGCCGCCCCTAACTGTTGTTGATATCACGTTTGAAAAGATCGTTAGCATAATATTATGATAGAAAACACATGCCTGTGTTGAGCTGAGCTGGATATTGTTGTTTGGGGCATGTCCTCACTTCTATAGCATAGCTTGACTGCTTTTGACCATTTTCAACGCCTATCCTTGTCTCTGCCCTCCATCCACCCCTATTTCACCACTGTCACTTGGAATCAAAGTTTGTAACATATCCTTCAGGTAGTTAATATACGTTATGTTGTTTGCTAAATATCTAGGAGACATGTGGATAAATATGTCAATTTTTCTGGTTTCTTTCGAGTAGGAATTGTGTGAATATGAATTATATCATAATTTGCTTAATGATCATGTGGATGGGATCATTCATTCTGTTTGACCTGACGAAGATCATCGTCAGTGATTGGGAGCATATTCAGTGAGTGGGCCTTCCTGTTATTTTTCAAGTAGGCAGGCTATACTTAGTATTTATATGAATTTCATTCACATTTTAAATATTACAATATGATAGATGGAATTAAATTAAACATCTTTGGCCAAAGTGAGAATAGTCCACTTGTCACCCATGGGAGGCACAAAGAAACACTTATAAGATAGTTGTACGACTTTTTTTTTTTTATCTCAGGGGAAATGAAGGTGCAGATTAATAACTGCAATCCAAAATTTGAAAGAAATCGTAAATGTTCGATATTGTGCATAAACCTAGTGTTTTGTTGTTGTTGTCATTGTCAACATTTTACCACTTATCAATAGGCCTATAGTTTGCTCTTTATGTTTTCGAAAATGGTTTGGTCATTGAGAGGCTCAAAACTTATTTTCCCTCCATCCTCACTACACAACTAGATGATCAGTATCGTTATGAGCACACAGCTCACTAAATAAAATGCGCCTTTTCGTGGTGTTTAAAGATGTAACTCCTCCTAAATATTATTTTATTGGACACAACGGAACACTTTTATAAGAGTGAAGACCTGAAAAAAATATTGTCATCTTAAAATATTAGGCATATCTGATGCTGCCACTGCTGCATATTACAAGGTCTACTACTACTACTACTACTACTACCACTACCACTACTACTACTACTACTTCTACAACTAATAATAATAATAATACCAATGCTACTAATACTACTAATACTACTAATGCTAATAATAATAATACTAATAGTACTACTACTACTACAACTGCTACTACTACTAATAATAATAATACCAATGCTACTAATACTACTACTAGTAATAATACGAATAGTACTACTACTTCTACTACTACTACTACTACAACTACTACTACTAATAATAATAATGCTACTACTACTAATAATAATAATACCAATGCTACTAATACTACTACTACTAATAATAATAATAATAGGCCTATTATTTTATTGATGCGTAATAGGCCAAGACCAACAGTGTAAATAACAAAATTGTGTTCAGAAAAAATTCCAAATAACACTTTAATATAGATTCTGTTCTTGTCGTCAACTACAAGAACACACATTTACAAGCCATAAATAAGAATTACACAAATGATTGAAGAACTTCAGTCTCCCACGATGCATTTAAATTCATTTAAGAATCCCGGTAGGTAGTGCCTATACAGATGCATTTTACACTAGGCTTATTGTCTTTTGGTCCATTCTTAACGTCGCATTTTGAACAGATTTTGTCACATTATTATTAACATCCCTTTACAAAATAATTACTAAACCAACTTGACAACTAAATCAGTGGGAAACGTCAAAAATATATGGAATAGTCCTACATGCACAAACTATCAGTTTACAAATGTACAAATTGCTGGAAAGAGTCCGTTTTCTGTTTGGGGACTGAGTTTATGAGGAGTTCATAATAGGCCTGGAGTAGACGCCTTGATAGTAAGATGCGTCAGCGGGTATTGACGAGGAATCTAAACCCACTTTTCCCATTGAACCCATGGATAGCGCCCCGGCCATGGGGGAACCGTAGCCGGAATAGTGCATCACCTGCTCGTAAGTCTTTAGGTCCATTTTGTGATGCTGTTGCTCCGAAGACATGAGGTTGTTGATGGAGAAGGGGTGGTTGAACGAGTAGTGATGCTCGGGTTTCAGGTGCGCTTCGTGTGCGAGGACCGAGTGATGCTGGGACATGAGGTGCCCATGCACCTGGGAGTGGGACACCGGTGAGGCGGCGTGCTCCGGACTCAGAGCCTGGATCGACTTCATGTCTGACAGAGACCTTTTGTGATCGTTGGGGGAGGAGTTGGAATGGGGGGACTCGTTGCCGTTGCAACTCTCCGAGCTGCTGTTCGAGCCGCCCTCGGATGTCTTCCTTCCTGACTCCTTGCACATCTTCTTTTGGCCGTCACACTTAAACCGCTTCTGCCTCCTCAGATAGCAGCCGTTCTCGAACATGTTCCCCGAATCCGGGTGGAGGGTCCAAAACGAGCCCTTACCGGGCTTATCCGGAGATCTAGGCACTTTGAGGAAACAATCATTGAACGATAGAGAATGGCGAATTGAGTTCTGCCAGCGTTGCTGGTTCTGTCGGTAAAACGGGAAAAGATCCATGATCCACTGATAGACCTCGGCCAGCGTCAGCATCTTGCTGGGGGACTGTTGGATAGCCATAGTGATGAGAGAAATGTAAGAGTAAGGGGGCTTGGCGTGAGTGTAGCTCCTCCGGTATGTCTTCGGGTCCCTAGATCTGTTGATGCTGGACTGTCCATACATGGGGCTCATGGCGTTCATGTTGGCGTAGGACGTAAGGGAGTTCATGGACGGAGGCTGCGCGGTCATGGGGCTCATGCTGGGGCTGAGCGTGGCGCTCATGGCTGTCATGCCAGCGCCCATGCCGTTCATGGCTCCGGTGCCCGGTGACATTCCGGTCATGGAGGGACTCATGGCCGTGTTGACATAGGACATGTTCATGGGATTGGCTGTCATGTTGGCCGTGGTGCTCATTCCCGACATGCTCATGTAGGTGTTCATTGAGTTCATGCCCAGGCCTGTGTTCATGTTGCCAACCGAGGTGTAACACTGGAAAGCAAGACAGAAAACAAGTATTGTTAGCCTGTTTGAGATTTTCGGGAAGGGTTGATAGTGTTCATATGTAGTGAACCTAATAAAGCTATGATAATGACATAATATCAAATATATCAGCAAAAATTATAACAACCAGCAAAACTACGATAATCAGTATTATTATAATGGTAAACATAAATGATCGAAATTGATATCAAAGCAAGCAATCCCAGCGCAGTTCCATCTTCTGAAATCCAATGCTAAATTTGGTAAAGCAAATTGCTTGACAGAAATATAATTTCACTCGATGATGTGACCAATAGCTTAAATGTCTAGCCTACATCAAGGAAGTAAAAACGAAGAATTGTCACCATATCTTACGTCAGGTAATCAGCTTAAATACAAAGAGAAAATTGATTAAATTGTTCTAGTGTGTGGACAATATTATAGAACATGCAACACAAATATTTGAATTCATCGTTCACCAATCAAAACGGTTAAACAAATGTTTGCTCATTGGGTAAAATGACACAACTATGTATGATTTTGTAAAGATAAATGTAGACATATGGAATTACAATCTGAGTAAAAAGTTTTCCCTACATGTCAAGCACAACTTCGTTAGGATAGTGCCGTGCGTAGAGATGGGGCAGGATTTGGAGGCGCCTCAAGTCAATATTTGATCACAAAGTTAATATTATCTCTGGGCTAATATTGAGTTGTATAAAATGGGATCGGCTGCAGACGAAAAAAAATATTTAAGGTACCCACCTCGGGCTCTCCGTAGTAGGTGCTCCAGTCTGTGTGTTCGTGTCCTTCCATTTTAACTGCTCCAAGCATCATGGAAGTTCCGAATAGTTGTCAAACCGTTTCTCCGCAGAAGAAATGGCAAAACGCGCTCTAACAAACGGTGATTTGGGACCACGGGGTATTCGGGTCGTTGGTAGGATCCTTAGTCAAGGACTGGCGCATGTGTGTCTTTCAGCCAGCCGTGCCCACGGGCGCTGAAAAGCGTCTGATGATGACCGGAGTTCAAATGACGTTCCGAGCTGGCTGTAAACTCTATGATATAGCTCTGTGCGCCAGGCGAGCCTCCAATCCCTACTTCTTCACTTGCCCTATTTGAATAATCTCCTCACACCTAGGCGTTAGACTCCTCGACTTGCCCCCCTATTGTACACCTGCGCTGAATAAAAATACCAGTCTCATATAAAAATATTCATTATAATCTTATTGAATTTCAGAAGGGGGGGGGGGGGTAATTGCTGTTTTGGCGCTGCTTTTTTATCATGCGTTATTTCTCTTGCGATGTTCTTTTCAGACGTTGCTTGAAAAAGGAATTTAAATGCATCTTAATTGTTTTTCTTCCCTACCACCAAGGACCTAGATTTAGTTGAGTATTTGACGAGGTAATGTACTATTTCATTAGTCTACTCGATCTTATCGAAGTCTACTCCATCTTAAGCCACCCAATTTCATATAGCTTTGGTAAAGTGATAGAGAAATTATTTAGTTTAAGTTTGATACATTAGTCTGAATCATTCGTAGCCTAAGCAATTCAGGTTTCACAACCAGTTTTACGGTAAAAACGTATATTATTGTCCCCTTAAGAATAATATTGATATTTTCAACCTCAATTGCAAGCAATAACAACATATGGCCCTAATATGTAGCCTATATCAAAACATATTGCCACGGTTTTGCGTTTGACAATTTCAAGGTAATATTCACTTGGTAGCTTCTATTGCTATTGAATGTGTGGACTAAAATAGGAAAGAGAACGTGTCGTCCGTGAACGCGCGTGTGTGTCAAGGTGTGGACTATTGATTTCCCAGGACACAAGCGCTAGATACCTTAAACAAAGTAAAGTTTATTCAATGTGTTTGAGCACTGACGATTTAACGGATTGCCTCGATGTCGGCTGATAGGCTTTAGGAAAAAAAGTAAGAATGATTTAGGCTAGAATAAAATCAATCCAGCCACTAACGAATTTACATTTTGGTGTAGCCTAGGGAATAGGGAATGGCCTATTTGAAATTATAAAAATAAAATAAAGTACAACAAATATGAAAAATAAACATTTAAAATCATGGCAGATAAATTACAAATAGGCCTAATCAGTAATATGTTATGTTCCATGTTTTTTTCA
Organism: Oncorhynchus kisutch; assembly: GCF_002021735.2. Taxonomy (NCBI): domain Eukaryota; kingdom Metazoa; phylum Chordata; class Actinopteri; order Salmoniformes; family Salmonidae; genus Oncorhynchus; species Oncorhynchus kisutch. The sequence continues at coordinate 32,689,185 of NC_034187.2, forward strand.
CTACAGATTTCATAAAACAATAATAATGGCCATGTCTTAAGGTTTCCTTATTTTTTAGAATTATTTACATGTTTTTGTGATAATGTATTAGTGTTGTGCGCGAGAACAATTAGAGGAAGATTTACGTTTCAGCGCCCTCTCTTGGTTATATTTGTCCAACAATAATTGTTAGTGGTGCATTAGACTACGTACAGAAAACAACACCCTCTAAAATCTCTATAGCCTATCGTTACATTAATTAATCAACTAGCCTATAGAATAACTTCCTATCTTATTTACCGGATCAAAGTGAGGACACAGAATGGTGCCAGCCACGTGCCGTTGGTTGAACATCTATTTGACTGCATATAGATGTAAGAGCATAACTATCGGTAAAAACCCATTAGTAAAGGAGAGTAAACCATTCGGTGTTGACGAGGGGACAACAGACCGTCTGCTTAACTTGGAAATGAGATCATGACCACCCCTTGGTGTGTCTAAGGACCACATAGCCTACACATTCAACACAGTTATTTCCATTTATTGAGAGGCGTAATATAAGCCGAAATCGTCATGGTATAGACATTGAAAAGTATTGTTCTTATAAAAATATATATATATTATTTTTTGCATTACAATGTTTTAAAAAGCTGAGCATTGCAATATTCATGCTGACGTTGTTGGATCATTTCAGGTGCTATTTAGAACCTAGAAGGGTTCTTAGGCTGCAGGTCCTCATAGGATAAACCTTTGAAAAACCCTTTTTGGGTCAAGGGAGAACCCTTTCCACATAGGGTTCTACACAGAACCCAAAAGTTGATTTTTTATTTGACCTTTATTTAACTAGGCAGGTCAGTTAAGAACAAATTCTTATTTACAATGACGGCCTTGGAACAGTGGGTTAACTGCCTTGTTCAGGGGTAGAAAAACATATTTTTTACCATGTCAGCTTGGGGATTTCATCGAGCAGTCGTTCTGTTACTGGCCCCCTGCCTGGAACCCAAAAAGGTTTTACCTGGAACCAAAAAGGGTTTCGTATGGGGACAGCCAAAGAACCATTTTGGAAACCTTTTTTATAAGAGTGTTGAGTTCTGAATACATTGTGTCCATGACAACTATAGGTCATTGACCTCTTTCCCAACTGTACATAAATATGGTAAAATGTGACTGGCCATACTATCACAAAGTAATATTCTTAAAAAAAAAACATGCTATAAATGACAATATGACCAATGTTCTTGTAAAATATTTAGCTAATTCCGGAGTTAATTGTTAACCAGCGTATCCCCTCCACATGTCTTCACACATTTGTTCATTACTATAAAAACAAAAACTATAATATAACGTTATTATGTCCATATTGATTGGAAAAAATATGCACTGAATAAAACACAGGGGATAACACGTTACAGCAAGATTCACTTGTTTCCAACCTGGTCCCTGATGGAAAACACACAATACAGACGAAACACAAGGAAAGCACAATAATCAGTACAAAACAGCACCATACAACATATAACAAATACATCAATCAATAATAAAATAGTCCATTTATCCTAATCTCATAATTTGTCTACAAACATTAGACATCAATATTTTTACATCATTATTTTATATATAACAGCTAAAATGGCCTCTGGGCCAGACCTCTGCCTGCAACAATGGATGTAGACCATTTTAACAAACTTGCATATGCCTCAATGCTTTGTCATGTGTGAGATGGAGGTGAGTGCAATAATCATTTGTCCAATGGGTGACAGAAAAGGATATCCCACTTTTTTTTCACCTTTTTCAGAAGGGGTTGTGCTATAATACTTCAGCGCTGGCATTGCAGTGCAATATCCCGCTAGCTGGTTCTCACCTTTCTGCCACCATACAAGAGGAATACTGGTTGTACAATATGTTACATGGCCAGTCTCACTAGGGACTCTACAAACTGCATGGTATTGGATCTTTATGGTTCAGGGTCTTTAAAAACTGGATGGTACTGGATGGTCAGCTTCACATCAGGGCACTTTATGCTTTGATTTTATGGAGATTTTGGCTTCTATTCTCAGCCAATTTGATATTCATACCAGGTACTGGAAGCTAAGGGGATATGGCAGCTCTTGGGGGATAGGCTACATGTATTTCTTGTCTGCCCCCATGAATGAAACATTGAATATGAATTTATGTCTCTCACCCACAGGTGCACAGCTCCAGCCTTCAAAGGCCGCTTTCAAACACTGTGGCCCTAACGGACCGGAGTTGAACACTCCAGTCCTTACCACACTAGAGATTCCCTTGTGGACCAATGGAAAGGTGACAGTCTGACACCTGGTTGTGCTATGACAACACACCTTCAATTACATAATCATATCACGTCATCATATCACGTCATCATATCACGCCATCATATCACGTCATCATATCACGCCATCATATCACAAAGCCTAGTTCTCTGGATCCCCTTCACCTCAGGGTAATCCTAAGAGGTACTTGGAAACAGAGCTGGGCTTTGGGATGGAAACTGGGTGCGCTCCTCTCTGCTCTGTGAGAAAGGTAGGACCATCTAACATTCCTTCAAACACCCAGAAGTTGTTGCAGAAATGTGTTGCTTCAAGCTTCGCTTTCAGAGTAGGATTTCTTGCCACTGTGCTTCTTTAGTTTTCATCAACCTTTAAAAATTCACTTTAGTTTCCCCCTTTTCGAGTTTTTGTTGCCTTACCTCATACAAAACACTGGGGTCAATAAGTTAAGCTTGTGATTCGTAAAAATAAAATTTATAAAGTGAGCCTCTTTCTTCGGAAAGCGATGGAAAATGTTTGCTGCCAAGTGCCTGTGGTGACAGTAAACATTCCAGAACAGGCCCGGAGTTTGGACTTCCCATTATATGCCACAGCTGTGACAACGCTTGTTGGCTGCAGGTTTGCGGCTTGCCACAGTGTGTTTACCTGGAAATGAATCTGAAAAGCGACTAGACTGGGAAGGCACACAACCCGGCTAAATAAATAGGCAGGACAGCCATAGTGATGTGATTCAGAGGGAGGGGGCAGCAGTTATTACACCGACTCACCCCACTGGGTCCTGGGGCAAACACGGGCACAAATGGCCTAAGGATTTCCTCAAATACGCACCTTTGGATATTGAGAGGAATGCGCTCGGGAATGCCACGCAATAGCCTACGTTTTATGTGTGCTGTATCCAGGGCCTGGCAATTTCATTTGTGCTACTTTTCCCTTGTCATGTAGAAAGGAGGCCTAAGCTGAGTGATGATCTGTATCGATCCAACTTGGTGTTTGTCTACCCAGTGGACCACAGGAGGAGATATCATGGGACCCAACATCTTGAGAGTGGCTAACATCAGATGTCATCTCAAAAAGGTTAAGAGAAAAGGACTTACAGTAATACAAGGACATAATACAACAAGAACTACATAGAGTGTACAAAACATTAGGAACACCTTCCTAATAGTGAGTTGCACCCCCCTATCCTCTCAGAACAGTCTCAATTCGTCGGGGCATGGACTCTACAAGGTGTCGAAAGCACACATACACAATCCAAGTCTGATTTGTCTCAAGGCTTAACAATCCTTCTTTAACCTGTCTCCTCCCCTTCATCTACACTGATTGAAGTGGATTTAACAGGTGACATCAATAAGGGATCATATTTTTCACCTGAATTCACCTGGTCAGTCTATGTCATGGAAAGAGCAGGTGTTCCTAATGTTTTGTACACTCAGTGTATAATGTGGGGAGCATTATTTGTGAAGTTAGTTACTGAACAATTCTTATCTTTGTCTATGAGCCTCTATTTTTGCTAACATATTGTACAGTAGCTTGGACACAACACATTTGCATAGTGCTCCAGGTCTGATTATGTTATGTTAAACCATCTGAACGGATGTGTATTGGGCAACATATTTAATATTGCCCAATTATCCATTGTTATTCATTAGAAGTGAACTGCAATGTCAATACACATTTCATCACAGACAGAAGGCAATTAAACATGAGGCAAAGTAGTGCTATGCTAATTAACTTGGTGTGATCCCATGGGAAGAACTGTGTCTAATGTCACTCCAACCAACCCTGATAATCAGTCAGCTAATGTCCTTCGCACTCACCTGCCATGGTCTCAGAAAACAGGCACCAATCAGGAGGGCTGATTGGAAATGAATCCAACAGTTAATGGCCCATCTAATGGTAAACATTATCAAGGGATTTCTCCAAAAGCCGCTAACACCTGGTTGGATTCATCCATAGGGAATAGTTGGGGATCATATGATTCACCACATGCAGACATTTTGATAGTCTGAAACATAAAAGATTATTGTAATCATCACAACGACTTGAGATCTTGAAATCCATTGAGCTGAAGCTGAGAAACATCAGGACCTTTAGAAAATATTTGGTTATACATCTGATGGCATTTGACCATTTCCTTTTCCACCAGTCCCATATCTGCATCTGTCCTCTCTCTATTCCAGGCTGATGGAAAACGTCATGTTTGGGATTATCTCTGACACAGCCACGGCTGACCTGAGCCTGCCACCAGAGATGCAGAGCCTTTCATTTGGCCCCCCACTAGATCCCACCGCCTCAGAGGCAGAAATACATTTCTACAGCCACACCAGACTACCTCTGTTTATAAATCATGTGCGTGAGTTAACAGAATAAGGTGAAATTAAAAGATGGTGCATCTGTTGAGAGCTGATATACAGTACCAGTCAAAAGTTTGAACACACCTACTCATTCAAATCAAATCAAATCAAATCAAATTTATTTATATAGCCCTTCGTACATCAGCTGATATCTCAAAGTGCTGTACAGAAACCCAGCCTAAAACCCCAAACAGCAAGCAATGCAGGTGGAGAAGCACGGTGGCTAGGAAAAACTCCCTAGAAAGGCCAATACCTAGGAAGAAACCTAGAGAGGAACCAGGCTATGTGGGGTGGCCAGTCCTCTTCTGGCTGTGCCGGGTGGAGATTATAACAGAACATGGTCAAGATGTTCAATGTTCATAAATGACCAGCATGGTCGAATAATAATAAGGCAGAACAGTTGAAACTAGAGCAGCAGCACAGTCAGGTGGAAGTTGAAACTGGAGCAGCAGCATGGCCAGGTAGACTGGGGACAGCAAGGAGTCATCATGTCAGGTCATTCAAGGAGTCATCATGTCATGTCATTCAAGGGTTTTTCTTTATTTTTTACTCTACATTGTAGAATAATAGTGAAGAAATGAATACTATAAAATAACACATATGTAATCATGTAGTAACACAAAAAGTGTTCAACAAATCAAAATATATTTTAGATTTTAGATTCTTCAAAGTAGCACTCCATCACTCTCCTTCTTGGTGTGTTTTGGGTCATTGTCCTGTTGAAAAACAAGTCATAGTCCCACGCCCAAGTGGTGCAGCAGTCTAATGCACTGCATCTCAGTGCAAGAAGTGTCATTACAGTCCCTGGTTCGATTCCAGGCTGTATCACATCTGGCTGTGATTGGGAGTACCATAGGGCAGCGTACAATTGGCCCAGCGTCGTCCAGGTTTGGCTGAGGTTAGGCCGTAATTGTAAATGAGAATTTGTTCTTAACTGACTAGCCTAGTTAAATAAAAATTGAAATAAGTGAAATCCAGATGGGATGGTGGTAGCCATGCTTGTTAAGTGTGCCTTGAATTCGAAATAAAATCACAGACAGTGTCACCAGCAAAGCACCTCCGCACCTCCTCTTCCATGCTTCACGGTGGGAAGACACATGTGTCTCACAAAGACATGGTGGTTAGAACCAAAAATCTCAAATTTGTACTCATTAGACTAAAGGACAGATTTCCACCAGTCTAATGTCCATTGCTTGTGTTTCTTGGCCCAAACAAGACTCTTCTTCTTATTGGTGTCCTTTAGTTGTGGTTTCTTTGCCGTAATTTGACCATGAAGGCCTGATTCACACGGTCTCCTCTGAACAGTTGATATTGAGATGCGTCTGTTACTTTAACTCTGTGAAGCATTTATTTGGGCTGCAATTTCTGAGGCTAGTAACTCTAATGAACTTATCCTCTACAGCAGAGGTAACTCTGGGCCTTCCTTTCCTGTGGTGGTCCCACGAGAGCCAGTTTCATCATAGCACTTGATGGTTTTTGCGAATGCACTTGAAGAAACTTTTAAAGTTCTTGACATTTTCCATATTGACTGACCTTCATGTCTTAAAGTTATGATGGACTGTCATTTCTCTTTGTTTATTTGAGCTGTTCTTGGCATAATATGAACTTGGTATTTTACCAAATAGGGCTATCTTCTGTATACCACCCTCACCCTGTCACAACACAACTGATTGCCTCAAACGCATTAAGAAGGAAAGAAATTCCACAATTTAACTTTTAACAAGACACACCTGTTAATTGAAATTCATTCCAGCTGACTACCTCATGAAGCTGTTTGAGTGTCACACCCTGACCATAGTTTGCTTTGTATGTTTCTATGTGTTGTTTGGTCAGGGTGTGATCTGAGTGGGCATTCTATGTTGTGTGTCTAGTTTGTCTGTTTCTGTGTTTGGCCTGATATGGTTCTCAATCAGAGGCAGGTGTTAGTCATTGTCTCTGATTGGGAACCATATTTAGGTAGCCTGTTTGGTGTTGGGGGGTGTGGGTGATTGTCCTTATGTCCTTGTTCTGGCTGTGTTACTTAGCACCAGTATTAGGCGGTTTCGGTTTTCGTGTTACGTTTATTGTATTTGATTCGTGTTTACTTTGTTTTCATTAAACATGGATCGCAAATAGCCACGCCGCATTTTGGTCTGACTCTCTTTCACATACAGAAAACCGTGACATTGAGAGAATGCTAAGAGAATGCCAAGAGTGTGCAAAGCTGTCATCAAGGCAAAGGGTGAAGAATCTCAACTATAAAATATACAGTATTTTGATTTTTTTTTAAACTTTTTTGGTTACTACATCATTCCATATATGTTATTTCATAGTTTTCACTATTATTCTACAATGTAGAAAACAGAAAAACTGAAGAAAAAACCTGGAATGTGTAGGTGTGTTAACTTTTGACTGGTACTGTATGTTCAGGAGTAGTCCAGCATCCTTCCTGTATTTTCCGGTAGCAATCCATATGTAGATGTGTATATGGGTCTTTTGTAGTGTTTACTGAGGAACATTGCGGGGGCCGGCTATGTAATGAAGAGGGCTCAAAGAGATCTCCCTACGTGTCACTCCAGGAGCTCGGCGATAAAGCCTCCCTGCCGGCCCAACAACATAAGTGTCCAATCTGTGTTTGCTTACCCATGAACACCCTTGGCAGAGTCTTGCGGAGCCTGTAAATGTGGCCTTTTTTACAGGCCCTGACAGCTAACAGGCCATTGGCAAAGGAGGCCCAATGACACGGCCACTCAACAGATTAGCGCCTCATCAGCCTCCTGCAGCTTGGAACAAATATGGCCCTGCCTCACATAAAACACAATGGGTCCGCCACTGCTAAACAGCCGCTCAGCAGGGGAGCCCCCCACAAAACTTCCTGCTCTGCCCTTTCTCCAGGCCGCAGCTGTACCAGGGGCCCTTCCCTTCCCCACCCCGACACCAATTGGCAAGATGTGTGTATTTCAGGTGAGCAAATATTGCCACTTGCCTGAGAGTTCAATGGCCATCCCTTTCAGGGGTTGCGTATTGTGCCTGCTTGCAGGAGGGTATATGTGTGGCCCTCACGGCAGCCCTGCAAGGTCATGGGAAACCTTCAGCCACAGCTGGGCTCAGCAAATCTAACACTCCAATATACTTCATCTGCATTTACTACCATTGAGGAAATCCTTGCTGACTCTATTTCCTGCAGTCATCTCAAAATCATAATAGACATTAAACTGGTGTCATCCTCCAGTCATGATACTGTAGTATATCAAGAAGTAAACCTGGACGTGCTCTCTTTTGCGTTGTTTTGCATTCTTCTGACTCCAATGGTCAGATATTGCTTCTGGCATTGCATAGTGGAAACCTGACTTTAGTGACAAACCCATGTTATGAATCCTAATTGATTATCTCTTCTCTAACTTACATGCTACTTTATTAGCCTTTAGGGAAAATGGCCACTTACTGTATGCTACTGCCATGACTGGTAAAGAGACAGAGGAATTGAAAATTGATCTTGTCAGCCACTTGCCATTTTTAAAACACCTTTGTCCCTAATACACATACGCAAAGGTGTAAATGACCCGAGTCGTTGCTTTCAATTCTCACCTGGGCCTTAATGTGGGAAAAAGCTGGGGGAAATAAATACTGTAGGCTGTGAGATTGCATTAGAGATTGGAGACATGGACTTTTGTCCTCCAGGAAGGACAGAATAAACAAACACGTAGGGAATGTTCAAAGACTATATAACTACAACTTTGAAATAAGCATGGTAGCTATGTCTGTTTATTTGTCGGTTTATTCAATGTCTCATAGAATCTAACCAATTTAAAACATGTTTGTGATATCAGAGTACTAGTAGTTCATATGGTTAGGTGCTCTTTGGTTTCCTAGGCTGTCTGGTAAGGGTGCCTTAGTATATTTGGGATGGTTTATAATAGACTCTATATCCAACACATTTTTTAAACAAGTATTTGAGTGTTTCAAGTTTCTTCACACTATGTCATTAATGGACTGGCTAATCAGATGACGCGTGGCAGGATGGAAGGATGCTGAGAGCTACAACACAGTCTGTCCTGAGAGGAAGACTTCTGAATGGCAGTGAAATGCTACTATCATCTTAAAGATATTTCTGATTAGCTTAGATAAAGACTAGGGCTATAACAAAGTGTATTGGGGCTCGTGGTGCTCTGTGATATAGTTTTGAGGCAGTTGTATCACCCAGAAGTCACTCAAGGCCTGTCCTGTCCTGAGAGGGTTCCTCTGTCATCACACTGAAATGGAACTGGCCCATGGTGCAAACAAGATCTCTTCGCATCTCTCCCAAAGCCCAGACAAATCTTGTCTGTGAGGTGGTTTGCTGTTGTGTTGTTTGTTTGCTTGTCTGGTCTTATACCCGTGGACACCTGGACACCTGGCATGGAGAAGGAAATGAGAAGAAGACGATAAGTGCAGTGAATCTCTTGAGCAAAGCTGGTCTAGTACAAATACAAGCAGACATGAGGACGTCGCGAAGACAGACGTCCATCTCCATGATCCTTTGTTACATGAAAAAAAAATGAATGGGTTTTTGTTACGTGAAATGCTTACTTGCGAGCCCTCCGCAACAATGCAGTAATACTAAGTCATATAAAAGAAATACACACGAGAAAATAAAAAGGTAATCAAAAACGTGCTTGTGTAAGTGCATAGACAAATGGTACGTGAAGAGGGTAAATTGTAATATCTGCTGTGTAGAAAAAATATATACATTTCAGTCATTTAATGTGTCATGAAACATACATATATTCACAATATATCACTATATATATTGTGTGCAATATAAGCCGTCCTCACAGAGGCATATTCATTTTCTTTTGCTAAAGATGAAAAACATAATAAAGGACATTATAACCAGTCATGTAGGAGCTAGAAACAGAGCTGCCATGTCTATCAGTGCCATCTTCTTATTAAAGTCATTCAGTAAAGTGTACTTTGAGTACTTTTTTTTGGGGGGGGGGGATATCTGTACTTCTTTACTATTTATATTTTTGAGAACTTATACTCCACTACATTCCTACAGAAAATATGTACTCGTTACTCATACATTTTCCCTGACACCCAAAAGTTCAGGCAGGGCAGCAATATGATTCTATTCACACAGCTATTAATATAACGCATTCTATGGTTAGGTGCTGCCTCTGATTTGGCAGAATCACTTAAACACAAATACGGTGCTTGTGAATTATGTCTGAGTGTTGGAAAATTGTGCAATCTGATTAGCTTGATAAGGAATTTGATTAATAGAATTTACTTTTAACTTTTAATATAGTACTTTTTACATCACTGTACTTAAGTGCATTTAAAACCAGATACTTTTAGACTTTTACTCAGGTAGTATTTTACTAGGTGATTTTCATTTTTACATGAGTATTTCTTTGTTGAGCTAATTACAATTGAGTACTTTTTCCACCACGGATTATAACCCTGTTCCACCACCTCAGTTTGAGAGATCGCAATCTTTATTGAAATGATATCTATTACATACAGTATTTTGTTAGAGCAATGCGTTGTTGGGAGTGTTTCACCGTACAGAATCCCGATTGAACCTGTGCTTCTCTGGGGCTACAGGCCCCTGACCTGACTATCCTCTTGTATAGAGCGACACCTGGTGACAAGGCAATGATGGGGTGTAATGATGTTGTTCAGCATGTGTCCAGAGGAGGGAGCCATTATGCATTATATAAGAAATTGATCACTTGAAAAAATGCTTACTTAATTCATGACCATCTCACGACCACTGGGGGCTACATCTGGAGTTATTACCTGAATTTATACAATATATACATACAAACCTGCCTGTATCTGGGCTCTCGCAAATCTTTTAAATCATTTTGAAGGACTGCCAAGCCTTAGGCCTACATCATGAGTAACACTGGAATGGGTGTAAACCTTGGCTGGAGACTAGAGAGTGATCCCAGTTGGTTTAAATACAAAGTCATTGTATGGACCATTCCTGACATATGGGTAGGCATATTATAGGATACTTCATTTTGGTAAGAAATAACTTACACTATTTATCTGTAGTACAGAGTGATATTGAGAACTTTTGATGCTACTTCGTTCTCTTTATCCAGCAATGTTGTTTCAAGTGTGTTGCCATTATCTTTTACTTTCCTTTCAAATAGTCGTGTGATTGATGATGTTTCTCATTGCAACCAATACAATCAATTGGTTTTGCTCAACTCCTATCGCCTCTCTTCCGTCTTCTCCTCGCCTGCTTTAGAAAAAGGTCAAAGGTAATCTAGGACCGAAGACGAGGAGAGGAAACGGGGAAACAAATGCACTCCGTATGAAATTAGACTCTCCGGGCGCGTTCCTCTGCCCAGGCGTTGCGGACCCATGCAAGATCTTACAACGCCTGGATAGGTATTTTACGTATCAGCTAAACACATGATGGTCGTGTTCCCATGCTCGGAAGTTGCATGCATCTACTAATGGTTGTGTTGTACATAATCGACTGTCGGGAACCAGATTGCTCTAACGTATGATGTTGTTAGCTGATACTGATACAGACTTTTGCCCAATTGAGAATCTCCTTACCAACTGGGCACAAACTGGTTGAATCAACGTTTGTCCCCCACGCCATTTCAACAGAATGACGTTGAACCAACGTGGAATAGACACTGAATTAACGTCTGTGGCAATGAGTATCTTTTTCAAAGTCGTTCTGCCCCTGAACAGGCAGTTAACCCACTGTTCCTAGGCCGTCAAAATAAGAATTTGTTCTTAACTGACTTTCCTAGTAAAACAAAGGTAAAATAAAAATAAAATAAAAAAAATGACTTAGGGAGAATCCCAATTGGATTTGTTCACCTCCTCTCTGTCCTCTCCTCGACACTTTGAAAAAGGTCAAAGGTAATCGAGGAGCCAAGGAGAGGAAACATGGAAACAAATGCGCTTATATGAAATGACTGTCCTTCTCCACTTGCACGTCATCAGGCAAATTACCTTTACAGGGGTGGAATCCCAAAATAATTTGTAAAGTTATAAACACTAATTAAACTAGTTGTGCAAGATAAATGCATAAGTAGCGTATAATTTTTAAATATGTGCGTGCATTTCTCCTCTGAGAAAACAGCTGATTCAAAGGAGATGTGGTGGATTTCAAAACGGTTCTGAGATAGAGCGCCGAGAGGATCCTCTTGTGCTTATTCGGTACACTCTCCTTGACCACTCGACTACTTATCGGTATCCAGGTTACTGAGGAGAGGAGGACGGAGGAGTTGATGAGAGGACAGACTTTTGCCCAATTGGGATTCTCCATTAGAGTACATCATTTTGGTCAGGTGATGGAGGCTGGAGCGAAAAAATGTAGCAATGAAATGCATTCATTTTGGAGGAATACACTGAGATTTGAGATTGCATCAGGATAAAGTCATCTATTTATTCCCATGGTGCATTTGTAAATTCACTCAGGCAATTTTCCACCTTTCCCTGTTCATTTTAGGCAACATCCCTTCCTGTCAAGTATGCTGAACTCTATTATCTCTTCCTGTCAGTTATGCTGAACTCTAATATCTCTTCCCATCAAGTAGTCTGAACTCTATTGTCTCTTCCTGTCAAGTAGGCTGAACTCTATCGTCTCTTCCCGTCAAGTAGGCTGAACCCTATTGTCTCTTCCTGTCAGGTATGCTGAACTCTATTGTCTCTTCCTTTCAGGTATGCTGAACTCTATTATCTCTTCCTGTCAGGTATGCTGAACTCTATTATCTCTTCCTGTCAGGTATGCTGAACTCTATTATCTCTTCCTGTCAGGTATGCTGAACTCTATTATCTCTTCCTGTCAGGTATGCTGAACTCGATTGTCTCTTCCTATCAAATCAAATCAAAATCAAATAACATTTATTTATATAGCCCTTCGTACATCAGCTGATATCTCAAAGTGCTGTACAGAAACCCAGCCTAAAACCCCAAACAGCAAGCAATGCAGGTGTAGAAGCACGGTGGCTAGGAAAAACTCCCTAGAAAGGCCAAAACCTAGGAAGAAACCTAGAGAGGAACCAGGCTATGAGGGGGGCTTCTGGCTGTGCCGGGTGGAGATTATAACAGAACATGGCCAAGATGTTCAAATGTTCATAAATGACCAGCATGGTCAAATAATAATAATCACAGTAGTTGTCAAGAGGGCAACAGGTCAGCACCTCAGGAGTAAATGTTAGTTGGCTTTTCATAGCGAGTCATTGAGAGTATCTCTACCGCTCCTGTTGTCTCTAGAGAGTTGAAAACAGCAGATCTGGGACAGGTAGCACGTCCGGTGAACAGGTCAGGGTTCCATAGCCGCAGGTAGAACAGTTGAAACTGGAGCAGCAGCATGGCCAGGTGGACTGGGGACAGCAAGGAGTCATCATGCCAGGTAGTCCTGAGGCATGATCCTAGGGTTCAGGTCCCCCGAGAGAGAGAAAGAAAGAGAGAAAGAGAGAATTAGAGAGAGCATACTTAAATTCACACAGGACACTGGAGAAAAACTCCAGATATAACAGACTGACCCTAGCCCCCCGACACATAAACTACTGCAGCATAAATACTGGAGGCTGAGACAGGAGGGGTCAGGTGACCCCATCCAATGATACCCCCGGACAGGGCCAAACAGGCAGGATATAACCACGCCCTCTTTGCCAAAGCACAGCCCCCACACAACTAGAGGGATACTTAAATTCACACAGGACACTGGAGAAAAACTCCAGATATAACAGACTGACCCTAGCCCCCCGACACATAAACTACTGCAGCATAAATACTGGAGGCTGAGACAGGAGGGGTCAGGTGACCCCATCCAATGATACCCCCGGACAGGGCCAAACAGGCAGGATATAACCACGCCCACTTTTCCAAAGCACAGCCCCCACACAACTTACCATCCTGAGACAAGGCCGAATATAGCCCACAAAGATCTCCGCCACGGCACAACCCAAGGGGGGGCGCCAACCCAGACAGGAAGACCACGTCAGTGACTCAACCCACTCAAGTGACAAACCCCTCCTAGGGACGGCATGGAAGAGCACCAGTAAGCCAGTGACTCAGCCCTTGTAATAGGGTTAGAGGCAGAGAATCCCAGTGGAGAAAGGGAAACCGGCCAGGCAGAGACAGCAAGGGTGGTTCGTTGCTCCAGTGCCTTTCCGTTTACCTTCACACTCCTGGGCCAGACTACACTCAATCATAGGACCTACCGAAGAGATGAGTCTTCAATAAAGACTTAAAGGTGGAGACCGAGTCTGTGTCTCTCACATGGGTAAGCAGACCATTCCATAAAAATGGAGCTCTATAGGAGAAAGCCCTGCCTCCAGCTGTTTGCTTAGGACTGTCAAGTATGCTGAACTCTATTGTTATGTCTCATTATGTCATATCTAATTTTCCTGGATAACCACTACCTTTATCTTGGTGTGTGATCTACAACTCAGCCTATGTAATGTTTAATTGCTGTCTCCAGCCAAACTTTAGGGCTTCTCTACAATGGAGATTGGAGATGAGGCACACAGGTAAACATGGAAAATGTCCCCTGCTTCCCTTTGTCTGGTTCACAAATATGACGCTATTGTCTTTATAGTGCACTTCTTTTGACCAGGGCCCTGTCAAAAGTATTGCACTATATAGGGAATAGGGTCCCTAACAGCTGGCTGGTTATATGCTGCACCGGCAGGATAGAACAGCTGCGTCTGGTAAGACAAGGGGCGGAGGACTATGTATTTTCGTAAATAACAGCTGGTGCACGATATCTAAGGAAGTCTCGAGCTATTGCTCGCCTGAGGTAGAGTGTCTCATGATAAGCTGTAGACCACACTATCTACCTAGAGAGTTTTCATTTGTATTTTTCGTAGCTGTTTACATACCACCACAGTCAGAGGCTGGCACTAAGACAGCATTGAATTAGCTGTATTCCGCCATAAGCAAACAAGAAAACACTCACCCAGAGGCGGCACTCGGAGTAGCCAGGGACTTTAATGCAGGGAAACTTAAATCCGTTGTACCAACTTTCTATCTGCATGTTAAATGTGCAACCAGAGGGAAAAAACTCTGGACCACCTTTACTCCACACACAGAGACACATTCAAAGCTCTCCCTCGTCCTCCATTTGGCAAATCTGACCATAATTCTATCCTTCTGATTCCTGCTTACAAGCTCAAATTAAAGCAGTAAGCACCAGTGACGAGATCAATAAAAAGTGGTCAGATGAAGCAGACACTAAGCTACAGGACTGTTTTGCTAGCACAGACTGGAAGATGTTCCGGGATTCCTCCGATGGCATTGAGGAGTACACTACATCAGTCATTGGCTTCATCAATAAGTGCATCGATGACGTCGTCCCCACAGTGACCGTACGTACAAACCCCAACCAGAAACCATGGATTACAGGCAACATCTACACTGAGCTAAAGGCTAGAGCTGCCGCTTTCAAGGAGTGGGACTCCAACCCGGAAGCTTATAAGATATCCTGCTATGCCCTCCGACGAACCATCAAACAGGAAAAGTGTCAATACAGGACTAAGATCGAATCGTCCTACACCGGCTCTGACGCTCGTCGGATGTGGCAGGGCTTGCAAACCATTACAGACTCCAAAGGGAAGCACCGCCGCGAGCTGCCCAGTGACACGAGCCTACCAGACTACTTCTATGCTCGCTTCGAGGCAAATAACACTGAAACATGCATGAGAGAACCAGCTGTTCTGGAAGACTGTGTGATCACGTTCTCCGCAGCCGATGTGAGTAAGACCTTTAAGGCCGCAGGGCCAGATGGATTATTATGGCGAGCATGCGCTGACCAACTGGCAAGTGTCTTCACTGACATTTTCAACCTCTCCCTGTCCGAGTCTGTCATACCAACATGTTTTAAGCAGACCACCATAGCGCCTGTGCCCAAGAACACTAAGGTATCCTGCCTAAAAGACTACCGACTACCGAACCCATTCACATGCAATATGAGAACAATTAGAACTTCTTCTGAGGGTGGTGGCTGATGAGAGAAACCAAGAAGAGGAACCCCAACATCACTCTGACTAAGCATCTTGCATTACACATAGTCTCTTTGTGGAGCTTAGTGTTTAGTTGACTCTAATGTTGTATACTGTTCAGAAGGTCAAATAAATCTTATCTGAATGTTCCCTAGCTCAATTAGATTCTGAGACAACAGAATGTTAGATTTTTATTTTTTTTACTTTTACCCCTTTTCCTCCCCAATTGTTAGTAGTTACTGTCTTGTCTCATCGCTGCAACTCCCATACAGACTCGGGAGAGGCAAAGGTCGAGAGCCATGCGTCCTCCGAAACACAACCCAACCAAACCGCACTGCTTCTTAACACAGCCCACATCCTACTCGGAAGCCAGCCGCACCAATGTGTCGGAGGAAACACCGTACACCTAGCGACCTGGTCAGCGTGCACTGCGCCCTGCCTGCCACAGGAGTCGCTAGTGCACAATGAGACAAGGATATCCCTGCCGGCCAAACCCTCCCTAACCTGGACGACACTGGGCCAATTGTGCGTCACCCCATGGAATTCCCGGTCGCAGCCGGCTGCGACAGAGCCTGGGCTCAAACCCAGAGCCTCTGGTGGCACAGCAGAGCTAGACCATTGCACCACCCGGGAGGCCAGAAGTACATGTTTATACGTGATGATATACGTATAAACAGTTTATACAGAATGATATACAACTCAATCAAAATGTATTCTCTTAGCAGTCAAATAAAATAAGTTCTCCTGTTTTGACCCCATAGGAAAAAGTTCAGAGCGTATAGCCATGGGTTTCTCTGCTGATGTGTACCTATAGGCTACCTTTGGAGAGTTGTGTAGTACATGGTTCCCAATGTCTAATAAAATCTGTTAGCATTGTTGTGTCAGGGTGAACAGGGTCAGTGAGCCTCATGTTGCTGCCCACATCTTGAAGCGATTTCAGTGGAGCTGATAGTCAAGAGCTTTATCAAAGAGCTTGTCAGCTTGAGAGGAGGGGGAGGCTCACCAGTAGCAATTAGATGATTGAGTTACAGTGAGCCTGTTGTGATTGCAAACTCTGCCAATGATCATTTTGGAGCCTTCAGAGACATTTGAGACCTCAAAGCACTTGGTAAACTATGGCTGGCTGGCTATTTTAACTTCCTGGTAAAGTGACTCTACTCTTAGAAGATCTACATTGTGCCTATTGCCTCTCCCCCTCATCTCCTTACTTCCCTGTGGTAGGCACTACACAGGCTGCTGCTCCAAATGCTCTGTGGTTCAACAATTACATCCATGCTGAAAATGGGATTTGACATGTGGTGCCATTATAATGGAGAAGTTAAGTCCTCCCTCCCTCACTCACTCACTCACTCACACATACACACACGAATACACACACACGCGCACACACACACGCACACATTCTGTTCTATTCTACTGCATTATATTGTTTTATTCTACTGTATTCTATTCTAACCCCATGTTTACTGTAACTTGTCACAAATGATTGTGACATATCATCTAAGCATGCATTACACTACAGCATTGTTAAATATTCGATTCTGATTGGCTTGAAGTGCATTCTACATTTAGGTATGCTTTAATATATCAGTGTGACAGATTCACTTTACCGACCGTGTCTCAGGTAAACCTACAGTCTTGCGCTTTTATCTGCTCAACGACTGCAGAGTGAAGGAAAAGCTGCCAACAAGTGCCAACAAAAGCATTCCTCATGAAGCTGGTTGAGAGAATGCCAAGGGCATGCAAAGCTGTCATCAAGGCAAAGGGTGGCTACTTTGAAGAATATAAAATATATTTAGATTTGTTTAATACTTTTGTTGGTTACTACATGATTCAATGTGTTATTTCATAGTTTTGATGTCTTCACTATTATTCTACAATGTAGAAAATTGTAAAAATAAAGAAAACCCCTTGAATGAGAATGTGTGTCCAAACTTTCGACTGGTACTGTATACAGTGAGGCAAAAAAAGTATTTAGTCAGCCACCAATTGTTAAAATTCTCCCACTTAAAAAGATGAGAGAGGCCTGTAATTTTCATCATAGGTACACTTCAACTATGACAGAAGAAATGAGGGAAAAAAATCCAGAAAATCACATTGTAGGATTTTTTATGAATTTATTTGCAAATTATGGTGGAAAATAAGTATTTGGTCAATAACAAAAGTTTCCCAATACTTTGTTATATACCCTTTGTTGGCAATGACAGAGGTCAAACGTTTTCTGTAAGTCTTCACAAGGTTTTCACACACTGTTGCTGGTATTTTGGCCCATTCCTCCATGCAGATCTCCTCTAGAGCAGTGATGTTTTGGGGCTGTTGCTGGGTAACACGGACTTTCAACTCCCTCCAAAGATTTTCTATGGGGTTGAGATCTGGAGACTGGCTAGGCCACTCCAGGACCTTGAAATGCTTCTTACGAAGCCACTCCTTCGTTGCCCGGGCGGTGTGTTTGGGATCATTGTCATGCTGAAAGACCCAGCCACGTTTCATCTTCAATGCCCTTGCTGATGGAAGGAGGTTTTCACTCAAAATCTCACGATACATGGGCCCATTCATTCTTTCCTTTACACGGATCAGTCGTCCTGGTCCCTTTGCAGAAAAACAGCCCCAAAGCATGATGTTTCCACCCCCATGCTTCTCAGTAGGTATGTTGTTCTTTGGATGCAACTCAGCATTCTTTGTCCTCCAAACACGACAAGTTTAGTTTTTACCAAAAAGTTATATTTTGGTTTCATCTGACCATATGACATTCTCCCAATCTTCTTCTGGATCATCCAAATGCTCTCTAGCAAACTTCAGATGGGCCTGGACATGTACTGGCTTAAGCAGGGGGACACGTCTGGCACTGCAGGATTTGAGTCCCTGGCGTAGTGTGTTACTGATGGTAGGCTTTGTTACTTTGGTCCCAGCTCTCTGCAGGTCATTCACTAGGTCCCCCCGTGTGGTTCTGGGATTTTTGCTCACCGTTCTTGTGATCATTTTGACCCCACGGGGTGAGATCTTGCGTGGAGCCCCAGATCGAGGGAGATTATCAGTGGTCTTGTATGTCTTCCATTTCCTAATAATTGCCCCCACAGTTGATTTCTTCAAACCAAGCTGCTTACCTGTTGGAGATTCAGTCTTCCCAGTCTGGTGCAGGTCTACAATTTTGTTTCTGGTGTCCTTTGACAGCTCTTTGGTCTTGGCCATAGTGGAGTTTGGAGTGTGACTGTTTGAGGTTGTGGACAGGTGTCTTTTATACTGATACTGACCATCCTACCAATCCATCCTACCAATCCTCGACTTTGGCGATGTCATTTACAAAATAGCCTCCAATACCCTACTCAACAAATTGGATGCAGTCTATCACAGTGCAATCCGTTTTATCACCAAAGCCCCATATACTACCCACCATTGCGACCTGTACGCTCTCGTTGGCTGGCCCTCGCTTCATACTCGTCGCCAAACCCACTGGATCCATGTCATCTACAAGACCCTGCTAGGTAAAGTCCCCCCTTATCTCAGCTCGCTGGTCACCATAGCATCTCCCACCTGTAGCACACGCTCCAGCAGGTATATCTCTCTAGTCACCCCCAAAACCAATTCTTTCTTTGGCCGCCTCTCCTTCCAGTTCTCTGCTGCCAATGACTGGAACGAACTACAAAAATCTCTGAAACTGGAAACACTTATCTCCCTCACTAGCTTTAAGCACCAACTGTCAGAGCAGCTCACAGATTACTGCACCTGTACATAGCCCACCTATAATTTAGCCCAAACAACTACCTCTTTCCCAACTGTATTTAATTTTTATTTATTTATTTATTTTGCTGCTTTGCACCCCATTATTTTTTATTTCTACTTTGCACATTCTTCCATTGCAAAACTACCATTCCAGTATTTTACTTGCTATATTGTACTTACTTTGCCATCATGGCCTTTTTTGCCTTTACCTCCCTTCTCACCTCATTTGCTCACATTGTATATAGACTTGTTTATACTGCATTATTGACTGTATGTTTGTTTTTACTCCATGTGTAACTCTGTGTCGTTTTATCTGTCGAACTGCTTTGCTTTATCTTGGCCAGGTCGCAATTGTAAATGAGAACTTGTTCTCAACTTGCCTACCTGGTTAAATAAAGGTAAAATAAAAATAAATAAATAAAAAATAACAAGTTCAAACAGGTGCCATTAATACAGGCAACGAGTGGAGGACAGAGGAGCCTCTTAAAGAAGAAGTTACAGGTCTGTGAGAGCCAGAAATCTTGCTTGTTTGTAGGTGACCAAATACTTATTTTCCACCATAATTTGCAAATAAATTCATTAAAAATCCTACAATGTGATTTTCTGGACTTTTTTTTCTCATTTTGTCTGAGAATGAGTTAAACCTTTATTCAAATTACATATCAGCCATCAGTCTCTAGCTACATGAACATGAGCTACACCTTTAAACTGGAACTGAGCGACACCTTTAAAATGCAACTGAGCTACACCTTTAAACTGGACCTGAGCTACACCTTCATACTGAGTGACACCTTTAAAATGCAACTGAGCTACATCTTTAAACTAAGCGACACGTTTAAACTGGAATTGAGCTACACCTTTAAACTGAGCGACACTTAAAATGCAACTACACCTTTAAACTGAGATACACCTTTAAAATGAGTGACACCTTTAAAATGGAACTGAGCTGCACCTTTAAACTGAATGACACCTTTAAAATGCAACTGAGCTGCACCTTTAAACTGAGCGACACCTTTAAACTGGAAGTGATATGCACTCTTTTGGAAGGTGAGGTTGATGATGGGTCTTCTCGGGTGTGTGATGCTAACAAGGCTGCACATCTGGACCCTGCTTGCACAAGTTTGCTATAGCTTATGGCAGTTGAGGTCAAAGCGATTAAATCATGCTGTAAAGTCAAACTGAGAATTTGGATTTGAGTGTTAGACAAATCTAGTTTTATGACACACAGAAACTGAGACTCAATAGGCATGTAAAAGAAGTAGAGTTTTTTTATTAAATTTGTATGTACTAAAATATACAAAAACACTGACACCTGCCAATCCAGCGGCAACACGGACAGGAACAGGAGAATGGGGAAAAGATCCACCTACATTCTCCCAAAATAACGCTGTTAGGGCCTGAACCCATTCCAACACCATAGGCTTTAGGCTACATGTTACATGCTACATGTTACATGGACTGTTTTGAAATGGACACAGGCATTGAAATGTAGTTAATGAGGGCCTCCCGGGTGGCGCAGTGGTTAAGGGCGCTGTACTGCAGCGCCAGCTGTGCCATCAGAGTCCCTGGGTTCGCGCAGACTCCTGTGGCGGGCTGGGCGCAGTGGGCGCTAGCCAAGGTGGCCAGGTGCACGGTGTTTCCTCCGGCACATTGGTGCGGCTGGCTTCCGGGTTGGATGCGCGCTGTGTTAAGAAGCAGTGCGGCTTGGTTGGGTTGTGTATCGGAGGACACATGACTTTCAACCTTCGTCTCTCCCGAGCCCGTACAGGAGTTGTAGCGATGAGACAAGATAGTAGCTACTACAACAATTGGATACCACGAAATTGGGGAGAAAATTGGGGAGAAAAAGGGGTAAAATTTCAAAAAAAAGAAGAAAAAAAAAAAGAAATGTAGTTAATGGTCATCATAACCGAATGTGAGGTGAAACATCCTTTGGTAACCTTGTTAGAGACACGAACAGCCCAGTACACTTTAAATATTCCAGAAGTAAGGGTGTTACAACTGTGATATTCAAAATAAACTAAAGTAAAGAAATGAAACAATCTTGACCATTTTGTAGAAAAACACAGTTCAAATATGTTTTGTATAGCCTATTCTTTCCCTACACTGTCAGACACTCACCAATGTGTTTCTCATCTCTCGATTTGCTTCACTAATTCAAATGAAAAATATAGAGCAATGGTGTATACCTTGAACCCATGCTTGGTATAAGCGTTCATCATGCCAATATGGAGCCCTTGTAATGAAGGCTTGGTCCCATGATGAGCTCCTGTATTGAGACCATTGTTGTTGGTATAACCAAGCCTCTTTCACATACAGTTGAAGTCGGAAGTTTACATACACCTTAGCCAAATACATTTAAACTCAGTTTTTCACAATTCCTGTTACGGTTTTCTTCTCTTCCGAAAGAGAGTCGGACCAAAATGCAGCGTGGTTAATTCGATACATCTTTAATAACGAAGAAAAAACGAACAATACATGCAGACTGGCAGCTCTGGCTGCTCCATGCAGACTGACAGCTCTGGCTGCTCCATGCAGAGTGCGAGGCGCACTCCATGCAGACTGGCAGCTCTGGCTTCTCCATGCAGATTAGCAGCTCTGGCTGCGTTGAACAGGCAGGAGACTCCGGCAGCGCTGGAGAGGAGGAAGGCTCTGGCAGCGCTAAACAGGCAGAAGACTCCGGCAGCGCTGGAGAGGAGGAAGGCTCTGGTAGCGCTAAACAGGCGGGAGACTCCGACAGCGCTAAACAGGCGGGAGACTCCGACAGCGCTTGAGAGGAGAAAGGCTCTGGCAGCGCTGAACAGGCGAGGCGCACTGAAGGCCTGGTGCGTGGTGCTGGCACTGGTGGTACTGGGCCGAGGACATGCACAGGAAGCCTGGTGCGAGGAGCTGCCACCGGAGGACTGGTGTGTGAAGGTGGCACAGGATGGACCGGACCGTGAAGGTGTACTGGAGAGCCTGAGAGCAGGACTGGCACAGGACGTGCAAGGCTAGGTAGGTACACAGGAGGCCTAGTGCGTGAGGCTGGCACACTCTTCACCAGCCGACTAACACGCACCTCATGACGAGTATGGAGCGCTGACCCAGGTGCCATCAAATCCCCGACACGCTCCGTCGGGCGAATATCGTATCTAAAGCACCAACCTAGCAACTCCCTCATAACTCTCTCCTCCACTTTCCCCATTAACTCCTTCACAGTCTCTGCTTCACTCACCTCCAACACCGGCTCTGGTTCTGGTCTCCTCCTTGGCTCCTCACGATAAACAGGGGGAGTTGGCTCAGGTCTGAACCCTGACTCTGCCACACTCTCCCTGAGCCTCCCCCCAATACATTTTTGGGGCTGACTCTCGGGCTTCCATCCGCGTCGCCGTGCTGCCTCTTCATACCAGCGCCTTCCGCTTTCACCGCCTCCAGTTCTTCTTTGGGGCGGCGATATTCTCCAGGCTGTGTCCAGGGTCCTTTTCCGTCCAATATCTCCTCCCACGTCCAGAAGTCCTGTGATCGCTGCTCCTCACGATAAACAGGGGGAGTTGGCTCAGGTTTGAACCCTGACTCTGCCGCACTTTCCCTGAGCCCCCCCCCAAAGACATTTTTGGGGCTGACTCTCGGGCTTCCTTCTGCGCCGCCGTGCTTGTCTCTTCGACTCCATTCTCCTATAGCCCTCTTCGCACTGCTCCAGCGAATCCCAGGCGGGCTCCGGCACTCTCTCTGGGTCGACCTCCCACCTGTCTATTTCCTCCCAAGTCGTATATTCCAACCTTGGTTGCTCCTGCTGCCGCTGCCTGTCACCACGCTGCTTGGTCCTGGTGTGGTGGGTGAACCTGTTACGGTTTTCTTCCGGTTAATTCGATACATCTTTAATAACGAAGAAAAAACGAACAATACAAAAACAACAAATGGAACGTGAAAACCTATACAGCCTATCTGGTGACAACTAACACAAAGACAGGAACAATCACCCACGAAACACTCAAAGAATATGGCTGCCTAAATATGGTTCCCAATCAGAGACAACGAGAATCACCTGCCTCTGATTGAGAACCGCCTCAGGCAACCATAGACTTTGCTAGAACACCCCACTAAGCCACAATCCCAAAACCTACGAAAAACCCCCATACATAAACACAACACAAAATAAACCCATGTCATACCCTGGCCTGACCAAATAAATATAGAAAACACAAAATACTAAGACCAGGGCGTGACAATTCCTGACATTTAATCCAAGTAAAAAATCCCTGTCTTAGGTCAGTTAGGATCACCATTTTATTTTAAGAATGTGAAATGTCAGAATAATAGTAGAGAGAATTATTTATTTCAGCTTTTATTTATTTCATCACATTCCCAGTGGGTCAGAAGTTTACATACACTCAATTATTATTTGGTAGCATTGCCTTTAAATTGTTTAACGAGGGTAAAACGTTTTGGGTAGCCTTCCTCAAGCTTCCCACAATAAGTTGGGTGAATTTTGACCCATTCCTCCTGACAGAGCTGGTGTAACCGAGTCAGGTTTGTAGGCCTCATTGCTCGCACACACTTTTTCAGTTCTGCACACAAGTTTTCGATGGGATTGAGGTCAGGGCTTTGTGATGGCAACTCCAATACCTTGACTTTGTTGTCCTTAACCTGTCTAGGACCTGGGTTCCGCTCGCCAACAGCCAATGAAATTGCAGGGCGCCAAATTCCGTCAACAGAAATCTCATAATTCAATTTTCTCAAACATACAAGTATTAGGCACCATTTTAATGATACAATTCTTGTTAATCCAACCACAGTGTCCGATTTCAAAAAAACTTTTAGGCGAAAACAGAACATCAGCAACTAGTCACAGAAAGCATACAGCGATTTTCCAAGCAAAGAGAGGAGTCACAAAAAGCAGAAATATTGATAAAATGAATCACTAACCTTTGATATTCTTCATCAGATGACACTCCCGGGACAACATGTTACACAATAGATGTATGTTTTGTTCGATCAAGTTCATATTTATATCCAAAACCCTCAGTTTACATTTGGCTTTGCCTCCAAAACATCCCGTGAATTTGCACAGATATACATCAAATCACAGAAATGCTCATAATAAACATTAATAAAAGATACAAGTGTTATTCACAGATTTAAAGATATACTTCTTCTTAATGCAACCGCTGTGTCCGATTTTTTATTTTTTATGGAAAAAGCAAACCATGCAATAATCTGAGTACGGTCCCAGACGACATACACAACCCAAGAATATATCCGCCATGTTGGAGTCAACATAAGTCAGAAATAGCATTATAAATATTCACTTACTTTTGATGATCTTCGTCAGAATGCACTCGCAGGAATCCCAGTTCCACAATAAATGTTTGATTTGTTCCATAATGTCCATCATTTATGTCCAAATTTCTCCTTTTGTTAGGGCGTTTAGTAAACAAATTGAAACTCACGAGGCGCGGGCAAGTCCAGCGGAAATGTCGGAAGAAAATTCCAAAAAGTTATATTACTGGTCATAGAAACAAATCAAATGATGTATTGAATCAATCTTTAGGATGTTTTTATCATAAATGTTCAATAAATGTCCCAACCAGAGAATTCATTTGTCTGTAGAAAAGCAATGGAAAGAGAGGTAACTTTCTCATGACCGCTCGTCACAAGACCGAGGCTTCTGGCAGACCTCTGACTCATTCCCCTCTCATTCAGCCCCCCTTCACAGTAGATGCCTGAAACAACGTTCAGTGGAAGCCACATCTAGTGGTAGCCTTAGGAAGTGCAAGATGACCCATATCCCACTGTATATTCTGAGTTGAAAACCTACAAACCACAGGATTTTTCCTGGTTGGATTTTTTCTCAGGTTTTTGCCTGCCATATGAGTTCTGTATACTCACAGACATCATTCAAACAGTTTTAGAAACTTCAGTGTTTTCTATCCAATACTACTAATAATATGCATATATTAGCATCTGGGACTGAGTAGGAGGTAGTTTACTCTGGGCACGCTTTCAACCAAACGTGAAAATGCTGCCCCCTATCCGTAAGAAGTTAAGCCATTTTGCCACAACTTTGGAAGTATGCTTGTGGTCATTGTCCATTTGGAAGACCCATTAACGACCAAGCTTTAACTTCCTGACTGATGTCTTGAGATGTTGCTTCAATATATCCACATCCACATTTTCCTCCTCATGATGCCATCTATTTTGTGAAGTGCACCAGTCCCTCCTGCAGCAAAGCACCCCCACAACATGATGCTGCCACCCCTGTGCTTCACGGTTGGGATGGTGTTCTTCAGCTTGCAAGCCTCCCCCTTTTTCCTCCAAACATAACGATGGTCATTATGGCCAAACAGTTTTGTTTCATAAGACTAGAGGACATTTCTCCAAAAAGTACGATCTTTGTCCCTATGTGCAGTTGCAAACCATAGTCTGGCTTTTTAATGGAGGTTTTGGAGCAGTGGCTTCTTCCTTGCTAAGCGGACTTTAAGGTTATGTCGATATAGGACTCGTTTTACTGTGGATATAGATACTATTGTACCTGTTCCCTCCAGCATCTTCACACGGTCCTTTGCTGTTGTTCTGGGACTGATTTGTAATTTTCTCACCAAAGTACGTTCATCTGTAGGAGCGGTGTGACGGCTGCGTGGTCCCATGGTGTTTATACTTGCGTACTATTGTTTGTACAGATGAATGTGGTACCTTCAGGCGTTTGTAAATTGCTCCCAAGAATGAACCAGACTTGTGGAGGTCTACCATTTTATTTTCTGAGGTCTTGGCTGATTTCTTTTGATTTTCCCATGATGTCAAGCAAAGAGGCACTGAGTTTGAAGGTAGGCCTTGAAATACACCCACAGGTACACCTCCAATTGACACAAATTATGTCAATTAGCCTATCAGAAGCTTCTAAAGCCATGACATAATTTTCCAAGCTGTTTAAAGGCACAGTCAACTTAGTGTATGTAAACTTCTGACCCACTGGAATTGTGATACTGTGAATTATAAGTGAAATAATCTGTCCGTAAACAATTGCTGGAAAAATTACTTGTATCATGCACAAAGTAGGTGTCCTAACCGACTTGCCAAAACTATAGTTTGTTAACAAGAAATTTGTGGAGTGGTTGAAAAACGAGTTTTAATGACTCCAACCTCAGTGTATGTAAACTTCCGACTTCAACTGTAGATAGCTACTGTAATACCTTGAGGGGTAGTGGCCCCATCACCAGGTTTGGCTCGAACCCTGCTTGGAATGTACAATAGTCAAGCCACTTTCTAGACAACGAAGTAGAGTGAACCACAATGATAAGACAGCCATTAGAAAAACAGATGAGCTATTGGTCATGAGAAGACAGGGAAATTGAAGATGAAAAATATCAATTAGCTGGATTCAGTCTTTGGTCCCTGCGCCTTTTGATTGACTTGCTCACTGTTTATGACAGGTGCTCTACTAAAGGCTTTGCATTGTAGCCATTTTCACAATCTCTATGCTACTCACCTAGGCATTACTGCATCAAGCTCTTAGCACAAACTTTAAGTTATGTTGTAGTCAACACTTTCTGTCATTCTCTCTAGGGAACCTGATGTAGCAGCTTTAATTTTTCAAATTGTTGGACTTGATGGTAGCATAGTGCAAAAATCTACCTCCCATTAGTAAAGTACAATATCTACATGCAAATGATAGCTCCATTTTCATACTGTCAAAGGACATGGTTTCAAAACTGTCTTGGAATAAGCACAAAGTTGTGTTTGCAAATACCTACGCATTCCAATCTTTCTGTGGATACAAATCCCTTGTGATAAGTGCCCTTTAAGTTCACTAATCTGTAAGCCCTTCACAGGTAGAATGGCATGCCATTACTCACTCCTAATGTTAAGGAAATTATATCCCTTCAACTTTAATTGTCCTTCTGTTTATAATAATGATGCTTTTCCCAAAAGGACCAATGAAGTTGAGCTGGAATGATTCTACAAGATAAGGGAAAAAAAAAGAAATGTCTTTCTCCCAAAGTTTTTGGTTCCACTGCGGTGTCCTAAAGAAACAGGGGCCCCAGAGCCACCTGTCTGCTCCCTGTGGCAGTATGTCTAACCACAGAGTCTTGGGTCAGAATCCCCTGTCACACAGTCCCTGCACAGGGGTGTCTGACCCTTTCCCAACCAGTTTTAGAGGGAATGCTTCCAAAGGTCAACAACCTGCAGAGGTTCCTGATGTTTTCCTCTTGGCCACACCTGTAACCTGGCCTCCTGGCCACTAGGGGCCCTCCTCCATATCGTCCAGGTTGGGCGCCATAATGAAGTGTTTAGGGTGGACCAGGCTATGCTCGTCTGCATGCTCCTCCCAGCGCACATCGTCACTCTCGTGGGTGATGTAACGCTCGCCACGCCGTGTCTCAAACTCCCTGAGGTCCAGCCACGTCTGGTAGTCCTGAGAGAGAGAGAAAGAGAGAGGGAGTGAGGGAGAGGGAGGGGGCGAGGGAAGCAGGAGTTACAGCAGGGATCCAATGCAATGTCTGCCTTGTTCTAGGTCACATTATGAAATGTGTGTGAATGTTTTGTTAGATGTGCCTGTGCACTGCTTACAGTATAATTAAGCTATTATAATACCTGTAGCCAAGGATGGCTGAGGGACTTGTCCACACTGTACCGCTTCCTCATCTTCACTTGTAGGAGGTTGTTAATGAGATCTGTAGCTGTGAGAGGAATAGAGACTTCATGTTAGTCTCAAAGTGAGAGGTAGACATTAAACATCAGTGCTGTCTCTCTACCCACGCGTCTGGATCTACCAGCGCGGTTTTCAGACCCTGCGGTTCTTTGACTTTTCTGTTGTGTGTGGTTTACATGAATCACTGACAACTCTCCCGAGCTGCCCCAAATAAATATCCCCCACATACACCTACACTAGTGTATATGAAAAACCATAGTGCAACATGGTATACAAGTGATAACTAAGACAAAATAACTTCCAGTTGCTTCAAATGACTGCTTGTCGTATCACACCATTGGTCTACTTCTTTAGCTGTATGACTGGACTCATTAGTTGCACTGCACGCTTTACAGAGATGTTTGTCCTCAATTGTCTTCCTTAGCATTCATGCATTTGAATATTATTCAAGCAGGTCTTTCTTCCTACCGTCTGCAGAGATCTCCTTCCATGGCTGGGGTGGGTACATGAAGGCAGCGTTCTGGATCTGGTCGTTAATGTCCTCGTCCTCATTGAAGGGGAATGTCCCGCTGAGGCTGACGTAAACGATGACCCCCACAGACCACATGTCCAGGGAGCGGTTGTAGCCCTTACTACGCAGCACCTCTGGGGCCAGGTAGGCCGGGGTACCCACCACCGAACGCCTGAACGACTTCTCACCGATGATACGGGCAAAGCCAAAGTCACACAGCTTAACCTGCCGGGACACACAACACAATGCTACATTGTCTCCCCCATACACATACAAGCAATATTTTGCTAGAAAGATAGCAAACGTGTCTGACAGGTGAGATGTTGCATGTTGGTTACCTGTGGGAAGGGTTCTGCTGAGGCCAGCAGCACGTTCTCGGGCTTCAAATCACAGTGGACGATGTTCTTGAAATGCAGATGTCTCAAAGCCACCAGGATCTGTTACAGAAAATAGCCCAACCCTCATGGGTTAGTGAGATCAGACCACATAATACCACACAATGATCTCCTCATATAACAGTATGGACTCCCTCACAGAATATAATGTAATGGATAATGAGAGCTGCATAACTATTTTAGTAGTTCACTAAGCTATTTCTAGGGTGGTCACTTTCCTAGTTTCCATATGGACACATGACCTCATCACTGCGTCCTCTCTGCTGTAGTGGAATCATCAACTGTAGCTGCTTGCGCTGTATGCAACTCCAACAACTCCATGCTGCTGCCCAACTCCTGACAAAGTCCTGTTAAACCACATCAGAGCCGGACCTGCTGCTGTTCATTTTCATGTGCAGCTCCATGCCTAATGAACCCGCTCCCGTTTGGCCCCGGGGCCCCGCTCTTCTAATCAGCCCACAGACCAGGCAGCAGGGCAGAACAGCGCACCACTACGGCACCGCAGGCTGTAATCCAGCAGGAGGGACACGGCCATGATGCCATCCAGACCAGCCTGTTCCGTAAATAATCCCCCCGTATCCATACACCACAAGAACAGGACTGAGTCTATTACTGCTTATATAGACTACCACACCACGAGAGAGAGGGGGAGGGAGGACGAGAGAAAGTGGGGGAAAGATGAGGAAGGACAGAGAAATAGAGGGGACGGAAGTTAGAGAGAAAGACAGACCTGTGTGACCAGGAACTTGGTGATGCGTTCTGGGAGCTTGCTCTTCTCACTGGACAGGATCATCTCCAGCATGTCTCCATGGAGTTTCTCCATGACAACAAACACCCTCTCAGGCGTCTCGAACATACACTCCAGATTGACGATACCAGGATGGTGAAGGTTCTAAACGAGGGAACAAACCTTTAGCTTCAACACTCTATACTGTACCACGTTACAGTTTCACTGTTTGAAAATCAGCAAGAATGACTACTGTAGAATGACTATCTGACTGGTACAGCATGAGGGTCTATGTGTTACCTGGAGAATGGCCACTTCGTTCCTCAGTTGGCTCTCCTGCTTGGTAGGAAACCTCATCTTGTCAATCACCTTGATTGCCACATCTCTTCCAGTCTTTCTGTGTTTCCCTGCCAACAGAAATAAATAATGGGTCAACATGTACTTATATTGTATACTGTATAGTATCATAAAGATCAATGTAAGTACCTGGCATAAAGTGGGTGTGTGTTTTGGTTTGGGTTGAGAGAATACATTATGTTTAGTTGCAATACATCAAAACATGGATATCCAGGCACACACCTCCATACACAATCCCAAACTGTCCAGATCCTAGCACCTCATCAGAGAAGATCTGGTATACAGAGCTGATATCCTACAGAGAGGGAAACACTTCTGTATTACTGCAGTTTATTATCTTAAAAGGTATTACTAGTGCTAATATACATTAAACTGTGGATGTATACTGCTATATCATTGTTGGATAGATGCTGTTGTATTGGTATGGTCATTGATATGACAAATGGGTCACTTTCACTCAATGCACAAGTACAGTACGTATGAGAATCCCCCTTTCCCATAAGTGTACGAGTGACTTCCTTAATTTGTTTTAAATATAGATTTCTTTACAATGGACAATGTTTAATGGTCCATGAAGAATACAGAAGTATCAGATTTGTTTTTTTTACGACTGCACACACACGCGCACACACATATATACAGCTGAGAAATTGAGCAATATGATCTGAAAAAGTGACCACACTCACCACATTCTCCTGTATCTGGCAGTTGGACACAGATATGCTGATAGACACCTCTTGTTCTAGAGGGGAAAACCAACGCAGTGTGTACTTACAAATGCATAAAAGACCCAATGCATTCCTAATGAATCATAAACAGAGATGCATTTCTCACTTTATTTTCATGTCCTTCAAGCCTATCACAGCTGTAACATTACATAAACAATAATGACCCTGTATAATTGATTGGGACATATTCGTTTTTTTGTACAGCATAACTATGTGTTACATTTCATAGTTAAGGTTATGGGTACCTCCTGAGGCCAATATTCAGTCATGAGGCTCCCAAGTCATGTCTTGCCAAACAATAAAACATAATTGTGTAATCAAATAACAGAGTCTCAGCTTTCATCTTCTCTATGGACAACAAAGTATGCCCACCTGTACTTACTCATTGGCGAAGGACCATATTGTAGGACTATAGGGCACAAGCCCTTGTTGTCATTTCAGAGTGGTTGGATATTGAGGGGTAGTGAGTCTCATCTGTTTGGCATTGCCACCCTCACCATATGCTTTGCACCAGTAGGTACAGCCAGACAAATGGCCTCCGGGGACATATAGTAAATGAGATGGCAGGCAATGGCGCTCATTTAATCTCATATCTACTCTAACAGAAATGATTCATAAACATTAGAACCTGCTATGGTGATGGTGAGCACTGAACCAGAAGTGTGTTAATTTCATAACCGAAAGGGGAAAAAAGACCACTCGTCTGATTCGGCCATCTTCATTATTAGACTGTGCATTAGTGTATTGGATGCGATGGAAGAGGAGCGCACATTTTAACACACAGATAAACCGCTGAATCTATGTCAGGTTTCAGGTGTTGCACCATGTGCCCACAGGAGAGCGACCAGTTGAATGTGCCACCTTGGCTCTATAGCTTTTAAGACAGGCGTCTGCAACAGGCAAACCCGCAACTTGGTTATTTTGGTCGCCCCAAAGTTTTTAGTAAAAAGGTTAAAGTAATCATAAACAAAAACAATTTGTTTGGTGTGGGGGGTAGTTAAAAAGTTAAAAAGTTAAAAAGACTCCAAAATCACCAGGAATTGAGCTAAACATTTGTTAAATTTAGGAAATGTGGTCCCAAGTATTCCCACATTTTTTTAAAATATATATATCTCATCTTAATCAAGGTTTGAAAATATTGTATTTTTTGTACAATTTATTATAATTATGCCCAACCATCCAATCCAACCAAAAAACGCCCCGCCACTGGATCTAGTTGATCATCACCGTCATTATCATAATAATGATGATCAATTTGATTGGGTGGCAGGAAGCCTAGTGTTCAAATCTCAGCTCAGACGGGATAATCTTGTGTGGAGTGAGCCGACAACCGGAGGGTTGCTGGCATCATCCTAGATACCACCGCCTGTTGTTGTGCCCTTGAGCAAGGCACTTAATATCCTATAATTGCTCCGGGGCGCTGACCCATTGCTTCCAGCCCTTCGGGCTATGAGTGTGTTTCTCAGAGGTTTGGGTTGGGAGCAAAAAGACACATTTGCGTTCTTTGTACGTTAATGAACAACAAAGTACATCTTATCTTATTATCTTATGATTAGAATCACAGGAGGTAAAAGGTCAACCATGGTTTCACAATTCAAGGCTCTGCTGTGTCTGAAGGCACAGTCATTTCTGATGATGCCTTTTTTTTTTAGCTCAAAACAAGTCTGACTACTTTCTCACTCCAGAAATCACCTCACTTGACCTTAACTCAGGGCTCCCGAGTGGTGCAGGGGTCTAAAGCACTGCATCTCAGTGCTAGAGGCGTCACTACAGACTCTGGTTCGATTCCAGGCTGTATCACAACCGGCCGTGATTGGGAGTCCCATAGGGCGGCGCACAATTGGCCCAGCGTCGTCCGGGTTATGGTTTGGCCGGGGTAGGCCGTCATTGTAAATAAGAATTTGTTCTTAACTGACTTGCCTAGTTAAATAAAGGTTCAATTAAAAAAACTTTAAAAACTTGGGGATTCAAGCAGGGTCTCTCCTGACCCACTAAACACTCATGTAATATATCAAACCACTAAATGACCAATATCGTCAATGACCCATAAACTAATCTCATACCACCTTTCCAGTGCTAGTGCCAATAGCTACAATATGTCAAATACATGTCAGTGCTACCTCTAATCGAAATAACTACCGTATACACTCTATGATCAGTAGCCTAAACCAGAGCAATAGCCAGTCAGTACAACTTCCAATAGCCATAGCCACATGTCTACCATGTTAACAGTAGAGAACGGTACTGTACTCACTGTGGTCCTTCCCCTGCCTGGCTGCGGTGGCCACACTGGGCTGGGGTGTGGCAGGCATCAGGGCCTGACGGATGGCCTTCTCCCAGCCCTGGGCCACCTCCATTCCCACGCCTGAAGCTGTCAGCGCGGGGCTGTGGTATTGGCCCCCGTTGTTCTCTCCAACGTAGTAGACCATGGTGGAGGTGATGATTTCAAAGCAGTGTGGGTTGCTGCCCTGGGCTAGGCTACTGAGGTCCCTCGACTGTTCCACCTGCAGGATCTCTGAGAGAGGGATCTCCTGGGGGCCATGAGGGATGGGCAAGAGAGAGAAAGAAAGAGAGAGAAAGAAAGAGAGAGAGCGAAAGCGAGAGAAAGAAAGAGAGAAAGAGCAAGAAAGAGAGAGATCAGGATCATAACAGACAAAAACAAAGAAAGCCACGACATCACCGCTAGTGATTGGGGAGAGAGAGGCACAGAAGACAAATACAACCACGAATACAACCATGAGACACAGAAAAGACTAGTCCAGTGAATACTCAAAGACAAGAGAAAAACAGAGAAAGACAAGATTCACTGAATCAATTACTCACAAGATAGGCAGTCAGATCAGACAGAAGCAGACAACAAATCCCCAGGGTAAAGTCAGAGGTAAGCGCTGAAAAATCTCCCTCAGCTTAGCACGCGTATCAGAAAGAGTTATTCAAAGTGAGTCCTAGTCCCTTTCCACAGTGTAGTGTATCCACAGCCCCTGCCTAGTGCATAGCCTTTATCTGACAGCCCCTTAGAAGATATGTGGTGCAAAGGGCAGTTTGAGCACACTTTAAAAGTCCCCCTTCCCTCCAGTCTCACTGTCAAATGGAAATCAAAGAAGGAGGAAGTCCCTAGCGAATAGGAGTCCCTGTAGTGCCTCGTCTCACCATCCTCCTCCCCTTTGGGTCCCCTGAGCGTGGCTCACCACAGAGTGTCAGATGAAGTGGTTGTGGTTAGCAGGGCCGGCACACATGACCCAGGCCCATTGAAGAGAAGAGGCCCCATGATTACAAGGAAGGACACCAGACCCCTTTCTGGGCATGAGCCGCCTCGCTGCCAGCCACCAAGACGTGAGACAGAGCGACTACCATCGGACACCAAAAACCTCAGGGATTGGGAGGGGAGAAGGGTTGGGTAATCTCAGTGAAGCCCCTTACCCCCATAAAAGGGTTTTGGAAACCACAAGTACAGGGGTCTCTTCTTCAAAAAATAAGCCTATATGACTTCCAAATGTAGAACAGGGCAGCCATCTGATGCGTCGCCACACAACCACCACCACTAATCAGATGACTGGAGGTAGAGAGAGGAGAGGAGGGGACAGCCACATGACAGTGGGCTAGGGGCTGAGAAGAACAGGAGAGAGAGAGAGTGAGTGAGAGAGAGAGAGAATGAGCCATTGACCATTGCTGTTATATGTTTACTTTGACAATGTAAGTGTTTTACTTTCCATGTCAATAAAGTACATTGAATTGTATTGAGAGACAGTGGGTGGAAACGCCCAGGAGACAGAGGCTACATTGGATAACCTAATGTCACCACTGGCCCAATCTGTACACACACTCGCAGCAACATATAAGACAGAACGACCCATATGACAATATTTGACAGAAGAATAAGAAAGAACCCATTCTCAAACAGCAAGTCTTCAATTAGTCTCCTGAGCGTCTTTAAGTACTGAGCGCTGAGCTGAGTGCCAAGTTGAAAGTAAACAATAATGTAAAGCAGCCTTTCCTGTCCACTGTTGTCACTGCTGGGAAGATGGAGGGTGTGTCAGTTACAGCTAGTTTACCACTGGGAGAGTGGACCTCAGAGTAGAAAATACCTATTAAACTTGTTGAAAATGGTAGCCTCAATGTGGGGGGATCAGGCGATCATACAAACACACGTAGCTAGAAACTGTAGCAACAGAAACACTGTCACACTCCGTCACATCTCTAGCTGCAATCGGGGGAGGTGTCAAAGTGAAACAGCCATATGGTACAGAGGCTGGTACAGGCTCCCAGTTGCAAGGCTGTACTGAACATGTGGAAGCCTTTACACAGAGGGAACGAGGCCTGCCTGCCTGGATACCTCAGTCCCCAGTGTCTAATTAAACAGCTATTAAGCCCCTGTGGCATGGTAAAGACTGCCTACACCACTGGTGTCACCATGGAACTGTCACACACACTCTCTGAAGCTGGAGTTATAGCACTTGGAAATCATAATTACACAGTTCACTTTGTGTGTCAAATGTATTTGAACTGGACAAGAAAGGTTTATGGTGATGGTTTGGTAAGGCATTTGAAAGAGGATATCTGATATGGATGATGCAACAAGTTACAATGTATTTTAATAATGTGTTGGACATCTCATTTTCTATCAGATTTCCCCAGCAAAAACCCTTAACATTTTCAGAGTAAAATACTGCTGATGACAAACAAGGTGGCTACAGACAGAAGCATAAGCCCTTTCACTTTGCAGCCACACAGAAATGTCAGTGGACTGCTTGTGAAACCACACGAGGCAGGCTGGGGGATTTTCTCTGTGTCACTGACCTCACTGTAGTTCACAACACAGCAGCCCCCAGTCTTATTCACACCACCACTGACACCCTTACATTCAGCAGGATCTTTTACACACTGTACACACCAGACAATAAAACACATCTTGAAATATCAGAAACAAAAAAAAATGGTCACTTTATTTAGGGGAAATTCAGTGTTTGGTTGAAACCATTCATTGGGTTGTAGACACTGTATAGACTCAGATAAATGTCAATGAATGGTCTATGGTTATGTTGTTCTGTGATATTTTTAATAGATTGTAAGAAAGTTCAATGTAAATGCAGACTCTCCATTTCATTCCACCATGCCTCTGTCTATGTCAGGCAATAGTTGTTATGTGGTGTTCAAATCAAACACAAAGTTCATTTCCCAAATCAAATTAAATGTTATTAGTCACATGCGCTGAATACAACAGGTGTAGGTAGACCTTACAGTGAAATGCTGAATACAACAGGTAGACCTTACAGTGAAATGCTGAATACAACAGGTAGACCTTACAGTGAAATGCTGAATACAACAGGTAGACCTTACAGTAAAATGCTTACTTACAAGCCTCTAACCAACAATGCAGTTAAAACAAATGGATAAGAATAAGAAATAAAAGTAACAAGTAATTAAAGAGCAGCAGCAAAATAACAATAGCGAGACTATATACAGGGGGGCATCAGTACAGAGTCCATGTGCGAGGGCACCGGTTAGTTGAGGTAATACGTACATGCAGGTAGAGTTATTAAAGTGACTATGCATAGATGATAACAATAGAGTGTTGCAGCGGTGCAAAAGAGGGGGGGGGGGTCAATGCAAATAGTCTGGGTAGCCATTTGAATAGGTGTTCAAGATTCTTATGGCTTGGGGGTAGAAGCTGTTTAGAAGCATCTTGGACCTAGACTTGGCACTCCGGTACCGCTTGCCATGCGGTAGCAGAGAATAGTCTATGACTAGGGTGGCTGGATGCTTTGACAATTTTTAGGGCCTTCTTCTGACACCACCTGGTACAGAGGTCCTGGATGGCAGGAAGCTTGGCCCCAGTGATGTACTGGGCCATTTGCACTACCCTCTGTAGTGCTTTGCAGTCGGAGGCCGAGGAGTTCCCATACCAGGCAGTGGCGCAACCACCATGCTCTCGATGGTGCAGCTGTAGAACCTTTTGAGGATCTGAAGACCCATGCCAAATATTTTCAGTCTCCTGAGAGGGAATAGGTTTTGTCGTGCCCTCTTCACGACTGTCTTGGTGTGCTTGGACCATGTTAGTGATGTGGACACCAAGGAACTTGAAGCTCTCAACCTGCTCCACTGCAGTCCAGTTGATGAGAATGGGGGTGTGCTCAGTCCTCTTTTTCCTGTAATCAACAATCATCTCCTTTGTCTTGATCACGTTGTGGGAGAGATTGTTGTCCTGCCACCAGACGGCCAGGTCTCTGACATATTCCCTATAGGCTGTCTCGTTGTTGTCGGTGATCAGGCTTACCACTGTTGTGTCATCAGCACACTTAATGATGGTGTTGGGAGTCGTACCTGGCCGTGCAGTCATGAGTGAACAGGGAGTACAGGAGGGGACTGAGCACACCCCCCTGAGGGGCCCCTGTGTTAAGGATTAGCGTGGTGGATGTGTTGTTACCTACCTTTACCATCTTGGGGCGGCCCATCAGGAAGTCCAGGATCCAGTTGCAGAGGGAGGTGTTCAGTCCCAGGGTCCTTAGTTTATTGATGAGCTTTGAGGGCACTATGATGTTGAACACTGAGCTGTAGTCAATGAATAGCATTCTCACATAGGTGTTCCTTTTGGCCAGGTGGGAAAGAGCAGTGTGGAGTGCAATAGAGATTGCATCATCTGTGGATCTGTTGGGGCGATATGCAAATTGTAGTGGGTCTAGGGTTTCTGGGATAATGGTGTTGATGTGAGCCATGACCAGCTTTTGAAAGCACTTCATGGCTACAGACGTGAGTGCTACGGGTCGGTAATTGTTTAGGCAGGTTACCTTTGTGTTCTTGGGCACAGGCACTATGGTGGTCTGCTTAAAACATGTTGGTATTATAGACTCGGACAGGGAGAGCTTGAAAATGTCAGGGAAGACACTTGCCAGTTGGTCAGCACATGCTCGCAATACACGTCCTGGTAATCCGTCTGGCCCTGCGGCCTTGTGAATATCTTACTCACATCGGCTGCGGAGAGTGTGATCACACAGTCTTCCAGAACAGCTGGTGCTCTCATGCATGTTTCAGTGTTATTTGCCTCGAAGGGAGCATAGAAGTAGTTTAGCTCGTCTTGTAGGCTCGTATCACTGGGCAGCTCTTGGCTGTGCTTCCCTTTGGAGTCTGTAATGGTTTGCAAGCTCTGCCACATCCAATGAGCGTCAGAGCCAGTGTAGTACAATTCGATCTTAGTCCTGTATTGACGCTTTCCCTGTTTGATTGTTCGTTGGAGGGCATTGCGGGATTTCTTATAAGCTTCTGGGTTAGGGTCCCGCTAGCCTTTAGCTCAGCGCAGATGTTGCCTGTAATCCATGGCTCTGGTTGTACAGTCACTGTGGAGACAACGTCATCGATGCACTTATTGATGAAGCCAATGACTGATGTGGTGTACTTCCCAATGCCATTGGAGGAATCCCGGAACATATTCCAGTCTGTGCTTGCAAAACAGTCCTGTAGCTTAGCATCTGCTTCATTTTCTTTGTTGTGTGTTTTTTTGTTGTTGAATTTTTCTCCCCAATTTTCGTGGCATCCAATTGTTTTAGTAGCTACTATCTTGTCTCATTGCTACAACTCCCGTACGGGCTCAGGAGAGACGAAGGTTGAAAGTCATGCATCCTCCGATACACAACCCAACCAAGCCGCACTGCTTCTTTACACAGCGCGCATCCAACCCGGAAGCCAGCCGCACCAATGTGTCGGAGGAAACACCGTGCACCTGGCAACCTTGGTTAGCGCGCACTGCGCCCGGCCCACCACAGGAGTCGCTGGTGCGCAATGAGACAAGGACATCCCTACCTGCCAAACCCGCCCTAACCCGGACGGCGCTAGGCCAATTGTGCGTCGCCCCACAGACCTCCCGGTCGCGGCCGGTTATGACAGAGCCTGGGCGCGAACCCAGAGTCTCTGATGGCACAGCGGGAGGCCCCTGCATCTGCTTCATTTGACCACTTTTTATTGATCTAGTCACGGGTGCTTCCTGCTTTCATTTTAGCTTGTAAGCAGGAATCAGGAGGATAGAATTATGGTCAGATTTGCCAAAGGGAGGGCGAGGGAGTTTTGTATGCGTATCTGTGTGTGGAGTAAAGGTGGTCCAGAGTTGTTTCCCTCTGGTTTTACATTTAACATGCTGATAGAAATTTGGTAAAACGGATTTAAGTTTCCCTGCATTAAAGTCCCCAGCTACTAGGAGCGCCACCTCTGGGTGAGCGCTTTCTTGTTTGCTTATGGCGGAATACAGCTCATTCAATGCTGTCTTAGTGCCGGTCTCTGACTGTGGTGGTATGTCAACAGCTACGAAAAATACAGATGAAAACTCTCAAGGTAGGTAGTGTGGTCTACAGTTTATCATGAGATACTCTACCTCAGGGGAGCAATAGCTTGAGACTTCCTTAGATATTGTGCACCAGCTGTTACTTACAAATATATATAGCCGGCCGCCCCTTGTCTTACCAGACGCCGCTGTTCTATCCTGCCGGTGCAGCGTATAACCAGCTAGCTGTATGTTGATAGTGTCATCGTTCAGCCACGTCTCTGTGAAGCATTAGATATTACAGTTTTGAATGTCCAGTTGGTAGTTCAATCTTCCCCGTTGGTCATATATTTTATTGTCCAAAGATTGCACGTTTGCTAGCAGAATGGAAGGAAGTGGAGGTTTATTCGATCGCCTATGAATTCTCAGAAGGCAGCCCGCCCTCCGGCCCCTTTTTCTCTGCCTCCTCTTCACGCAAATCAAGGGGAGCCGGGCCTGTTCGCGAGAAAGCAGCATATCGTTCGTGTCGGCCTCGTCAGACTCATTAATGAAAAAAAGGATTCTGCCAGTCCATGGTGAGTAATCGCAGTCCTGATGTCCAGAAGTTATTCTCGGTCATAAGAGATGGTAGCGACAACTTTATGTACAAAATAAGTAAAAAAATATGTTATAAACAATACAAATCAGCAAACAAAAAACAGAATCGGTTGGGGGCACGTAAAATGTCTGCCTTCTTCTCCGGCACCATCTTACTCTCTCACCTTATAAAACTTGGCTCCAGTGTCGTTCTGGAACAGGCTGAGGCTCTTGGTGTCCAGTCTCCAGTAGTGTCTCTTCCTCAGGTTGTCTCTGCTGGTGTAGTGGACCATCCAGCCCTCCCTCACCATGGTGGAGCTCCTCCTCTTGGTCTGTTTGATGGACTGGACCACCCGCATCAGAGGGATGTTACTGCTGGTGGATGGGCTGGACACACACACACACACAGCTATTTTTATTAAAACATTTGTCACAAAGTACTTAGCAGCAACCTGGACCTGAGCAAAAATGGAAAGGAAGCAAGGAAGAAGTTAGATAGATACAGTTGAAGTCGGAGGTTTACATACACCTTAGCGAAATATATTTAAACTCAGTTTTTCAAAATTCCTGACATTGAATACAAGTAAAAATTCCCTGTCTTAGGTCAGTTAGGATCACCACTTTATTTTAAGTGTGTGAAATGTCAAAATAATAGAAGAGAGAATGATTTATTTCAGCTTTTATTTAATTCATCACATTCCCAGTGGGTCAGAACTTTACATACACTCAATTAGTATTTGGTAACATTGGCTTTAAATTGTTTAACAAGGGTAAAACGTTTCGGGTAGCCTTCCACAAGCTTCCCATAATAAGTTGGGTAAATTTTGACCCATTCCTCCTGACATAGCTGGTGTAACTGAGTCAGGTTTGTAGGCCTCCTTGCTTACACACACTTTTTCAGTTCTGCCCACAAATTTTCTATGGGATTGAGGTCAGGGCCTTGTGATGGTCACTCCAGTACCTTGATTTTGTTGTCCTTAAGCCATTTTGCAAGTATGCTTGGGGTCATTGTCCATTTGGAAGACCCATTTGCAACCAAGCTTTAACTTTCTGATTGATGTCTTGAGTTGTTGCTTCAATATATCCATATAATTGTCCTCCCTCATGATGCCATCTATTTTGTGAAGTGCACCAGTCCCTCCTGCAGCAAAGCACCCCCACAACATGACGCTGCCACCCCTGTGCTTCACGGTTGGGATAGTGTTCTTTGGCTTGCAAGCCTCCCCCTTTTTCCTCCTAACATAACAATGGTTATTATGGCCAAATAGTTATATTTTTGTTTCATCAGACTAGAGGACATTCTCCAAAAAGTACGATCTTTGTCCCCATGTGCAGTTGCAAACCGTAGTCTTGCTTTTTTATGCCGGTTTTGGAGCAGTGGCTTCTTCCTTACTGAGCGGCCTTTCAGGTTATGTCTATATAGGACTCGTTTTACTGTGGATATAGATACTTTTGTACCTGTTTCCTCCAGCATCTTCACAAGGTCCTTTGCTGTTGTTCTGGGATTGATTAGCATTTTTCTCACCAAATTACGTTAATCTCTAGGAGACAGAGCGCGTCTCCTTCCTGAGCGGTATGATGGCTGCGTGGTCCCATAGTGTTTATACTTGCGTACTACTGTTTGTACAGATGAACGTGGTACCTTCAGGCGTTTGGAAATTGCTCCCAAGAATGAACCAGACTTGTGGAGGTCTGCAATTTTTTTCTGAGGTCTTGGCTGATTTCTTTTGACTTTACCATGATGTCAATAAAAGAGGCACTGAGTTTGAAGGTAGGCCTTGAAATACACCCACTGGTACACCTCCAATTGACTCAAGTTGATTTACTTATTTTAATTTTTACCTTTATTTTACTAGGCAAGTCAGTTAAGAACAAATTCTTATTTTCAATGACGGCCTAGGAACAGTGGGTTTAACTGCCTTGTTCAGGGGCTGAACGACAGATTTTTACCTTGTCAGCTCGGGGATTCGGTTACTAGTCCAACGCTCTAACCGCTAGGCTACCTGCAGCCTGTCAATTAGCCTATCAGAAGCTTCTAAAGCCATGACATCATTTTCTGGAATTTTC
The DNA here is from genome assembly GCF_002021735.2 of Oncorhynchus kisutch. Lineage (NCBI taxonomy): Eukaryota > Metazoa > Chordata > Actinopteri > Salmoniformes > Salmonidae > Oncorhynchus > Oncorhynchus kisutch. The sequence goes on from NC_034187.2 coordinate 32,730,710, forward strand.
CAAGCTGTTTAAAGGCACAGTCAAGTTAGTGTATGTAAACTTCTGACCCACTGGAATTGTGATTCAGTGAATTATAAGTTAAATAATCTGTCTGTAAACAATTGTTGGAAAAATTACTTGTGTCATGCACAAAGTGTCATGCACCTAACCGACTAGCCAAAACTATAGATAGTTAATAAGAAATTTGGGGAGTGGTTAAAAAACGTGTTTTAATGACTCCAACCTAAGTGTATGTAAACGTCCAACTTCAACTGTCTTTGTGTACACAACTATTACTCTATAAGTTAACGTAAATACCTGATGGTCTTGATGGGCTCCTCGTCCTTCTCGCGGTCCAGGAAAGGAGAGTCTATGTAGAACATCTTGTGTTCTGGGGTTGAAGGTTCCTCAGAGTCATCCAGTAGTCCTCTGGTGCTCTCCACATCACTACTATCCACCTCCATGGTACTGTCAGAGTCAGGCCCTGGGCTGGCAGGCTCTGTGGACACACACACAACGGCAGATGTGCTACTCAGCTACTGTATGACTCATGACATGGGCATGATATCAATGTGAAATAAAACAGGTAAACAGAAACTACCTCCATTGAAGGAAACCTCGCCCAAGCAGTCTCTTGGTACCTTTGATGCACACCGCTTATGGCAATTGAATTTACAATCTGAAAAGAAAGTATAGAAAACATTGATTTAATAGCACAATCTGGAGCTCTAGCGACAGTAAGGTCAAGCGGTCAAGGCAGATAATGACCGAGGGGTATACAGAGAAACAGAGACAAAGGAAGGTAGGATATTACCTTTGCACTGCATGCCCTGGCGGAACAGGCCCTTGAGCAGACGTTTGCAGTACTGACAAATGGTTGGCCGTGTGTAGGTGTGGATGGCGAAGGTGTGAGGCACCTTGACTCGCCCCAGCACCATCTTCTCCATCCAGATGGGCCGGCCACTCCACGACAGGATCCTCTTCCCTGCCTCCTGGTGGGAGTGCTGCTGCAGGGGACAGAGGGAAGGAGAGGAGGAGGTGGAAGGAAGGAAGAAAGAAAGGAGAGAGGGAAGGAGGGGAGGGATGGCATGTCCGTTCAATGAGCGAGACAGCAACACAGTACAAAATACACAAACATGGGCTAGAATTAACAAGTGTTTCATTTCATTAGTCTAACTGAATTTGCATTGACCTTTCATAAGCACTGGTCAACCATTGAGAATATTCCATCCAGCTAGCCTCCATCCAGCTAGTCTCCATCCAGCTAGCCTCCATCCAGCTAGCCTCATACAAACAAGTTTCATAATCCTAGTTTATTAAATTCAATTTGCTGTCGTGTTTCACAATAAGATATTTCAAGAGATTTGGCAGACGAACTTAGACAATTACACCTGGTAGTTGATGTTTTGCCAACTGACAAATGTGTCTCAATCAGAATAACAGTTAGATTACAATCACATTGAACATATAAGAAAGTAACTAGAACTGGTTAGTAACTGTACTGTAGATTAAAACCCTACAGTACATTCATAAGGGACGTTGAGGTACACCATTTTCACTTTGTAAGCAATAAACTGTGCAAGGGTGTAACTTTATAAGGAAATGCATTTACATAGACCCTTTGACTGGGTCTCAAAGCTCTTTACATTGTACAGATTGTATCTTTACCACAGGACATCTCTCTCCACCAATGGAAGCGTAGGTCTTACCTCCTCCAGGACGACCACAGCATGTTCTGTGGGACCAGGGAGGGGCCGGGGGACTGAGAGCGAGGGGCCCGGCGGGGACACGTTGGACAGACGTCTCTTCCTCACCCCACTGCAGTTGTTGGGGATCTTGAAGACACAGCGCTTGTGGTAGTTCAGCCCACAACCTGGAAGTACACAGGACACAGGGGTCACTAGTTACACATGAAGAATAACACACATCCTGTACAGTACATGCTACACGCAACAAACACAAACAGACTGTTTCTTTGGATGTCGGCATTGGGGCTTGATAAACTCAGCCATGCAACACTTCATAGCCATATACATGTCTTGAGATATTTGTGAAGACATATTGAGACACCTTAAGACACGTCCTGCTGTTCCCACATGCTTCAAGAGGGCCACCATCGTTCCTGTTCCCAAGAAAGCTAAGGTAACTGAGCTAAACGACTACCGCCCCGTAGCACTCACTTCCGTCATCATGAAGTGCTTTGAGAGACTAGTCAAGGACAATATCACCTCCACCCTACCTGACACCCTAAACTCACTCCAATTTGCTTACCGCCCCAATAGGTCCACAGACGACGCAATCGCAACCACACTGCACACTGCCCTAACCCATCTGGACAAGAGGAATACCTATGTGAGAATGCTGTTCATCGACTACAGCTCAGCATTTAACACCACAGTACCCTCCAAACTCGTCATCAAGCTCGTGACCCTGGATCTCGACCCCGCCCTGTGCAACTGGGTACTGGACTTCCTGACGGGCCGCCCCCAGGTGGTGAGGGTAGGTAACAACATCTCCACCCCGCTGATCCTCAACACTGGGGCCCCACAAGGGTGCGTTCTGAGCCCTCCTGTACTCCCTGTTCACCCACGACTGTGTGGCCATGCACGCCTCCAACTCAATCATCAAGTTTGCAGACGACACTAGTGGTAGGCTTGATTACCAACAACAACGAGACGGCCTACAGGGAGGAGGTGAGTGTCCTCGGAGTGTGGTGTCAGGAAAATAACCTCACACTCAACGTCAACAAAACAAAGGAGATGATCGTGGACTTCAGGAAACAGCAGAGGGAGCACCCTCCTATCCACATCAACGGGACAGTAGTGGAGAGGGTAGAACGTTTTAAGTTCCTCGGCGTACACATCACGGACAAACTGAATTGGTCCACCCACACAGACAGCATCGTGAAGAAGGCGCAGCAGCGCCTCTTCAACCTCAGGAGGCTGAAGAAATTCTGCTTGTCACCAAAAGCACTCACAAACTTTTACAGATGCACAATCGAGAGCCTCCTGTTGGGCTGTATCACCGCCTGGTACGGCAACTGCTCCGCCCACAACCTTAAGGCTCTCCAGAGGGTAGTGAGTTCTGCCCAACGCATCACCGGGGGCAAACTACCTGCCCTCCAGGACACCTACACCACCCAATGTCACAGGAAGGCCATAAAGATCATCAAGGACAACAACCACCCGAGCCACTGCCTGTTCACCCAGCTTCATCATCCAGAAGGCGAGGTCAGTACAGGTGCATCAAAGCAGGGACCGAGAGACTGAAAAACAGCTTCTATCTCAAGGCCATCAGACTGTTAAACAGCCACCACTAACATTGAGTGGCTGCTGCCATACATGTAAAAAATGTATCACTAACCACTTTAAACAATGCCACTTAATATAATGTTTACATACCCTACATTACTCATCTCATATGTATATACTGTACTCGATACCATCTACTGCATCTTGCCTATGCCGTTCTGTACCATCACTCATTCATATATCTTTATATACATATTTTTCATCCCTTTACACTTGTTGGGTTAGATTACTCGTTGGTTATTACTGCATTGTCGGAATTAGAAGCACAAGCATTTCGCTACACTCGCATTAACATCTGTGTATGTGACAAATCAAATTTGATTTGATTTGGAATAATCTATCTCAAGAAGGAAAATCAGTGCGTTAGTACAGTAGGGAAGCATCAATTTGATTCTTCTCACCATTCTCTTAAATGTCCACAAGAGGGCTCTACATGCAGTCAATGGATCACATTCTTCCTCTGAGAAAGCTTTAAAGGATTTTTAGTGGCATGAAAATTGCAGGGAATAAAATAGATCTGATCCACTGATAACAAACTACATGCAATTCTACATTCCACATTTCCACATTTCAATGTAATTTAACTAGCTATAACAGTCCAATTCTTTCCTCCAATCTGAGTGTCTGTTGCATTCCTGTCCTGACTGGCCCTGGGAAAGGTTGTGCTATGATGGACAGGCTGGATCCATCTGAGAGGGTAGAGCAGCACTAAGGAGCCTTTGAAGGCTGAGTCCAACGCTTGGCATCAGTACACTGGGCTCCATTCAAAGAGGCCGGCTCTTCAAAGGCCTGCTTTAGTAATGGGGGGAAGTCACACACTCCACTGAGGCTTCCTGCTGCACGGCCCTACCAGCCTTAATATACCTCTCAGACTGGACCAAGAGAAGGGCCTGTTTGATTTGTGTGTGCGTGAGTGTATGAGTCAGGTAAAAATTTGACACCTTGGGATTAGGTTCACATTTCCCCCCAGCTTTCATGTGAAAGACAGCTTGTGTGAGTGTGTGCCACAGGCGGCTGGTGGCACCTTAATTAGGGAGGATGAGCTCATAGTGAGCTCATAGTAATGGATGGAACGGAATCAATGGAATGATATCAAAGACATCAAACACATGGTTTCCATGTGTCTGGTACCATTCCATTCACTCCATTCCAGCCATTATTATAAGCCGTCCTCCCCTCAGCTGTCTCCTGTGTGTGTGTGTGTGTGTGTGTGTGTGTGTGTGTGTGTGTGTGTGTGTGTGTGTGTGTGTGTGTGTGTGTGTGTGTGTGTGCGTGTGCGTGTGTGTGTGTGTGTGTGTGTGTGTGTGTGCTTACCTTCACATTTGAGCCCCTGGCGGACGAGGCCCCATAGCATCTCCCCACAGTAGTCACAGAAGGTGGGCGCTTTGTAGGAGTGGACATATAGAGCATGAGGCCGGATCTGGAAGTCCCCTACTGTGGCTAAAGCTGCAATCCAGAGACAACTTAAAACAGAAACATGGCAAACAAAACGAAAGGAAAGCAAATAAACTTCAAACACAGGAACCAAAGAATGAAAATGACAAAAAGAAGAAAAGGAATTAAGTGAATATGTTTAGTGTACACTGTAATGCAAAGGAATGTGATGCTGTTTTGTCATCCGTTAATAGTCAGATGATCTGGTGTCTGTGCGCATAGAACTAGCTAGAACTCAGATCCAGGGAACAAACTGTTCACACGGTGGAGTCAACGCATCCGTATCTGACAGTCTGACCTGGGAAGTACCCTATAAGCTCATATGGGAGGCACTCAGGAACAGCGGGAGACGCCAGAGGGAAAATATGTTCTGTTCCGAGGTCATGGTTTTTCTCACTAGGGCCAGTGCTATACCATCCCATTAACAACACAGTGCTACAACAGCCTCCTTACAGTAGGGGTCAGTACAGCAGAAATTAGGTTGTCTCACCGTTATCTGTTTCAGAGTGATCTGGCATTACAGAGCACACTAAAGACCAGACAGACAGACATTCAACAGAACAGGATCACATAATGATAATGGGTTATTGAGATGAGTTCATAGTATGGTTGAGTTCATAGCTGTTGTGGTTTGTGTTAGAGGGACTTTATGAGGTCATTCTTGGAAGGGACAGTTATTCACATCTTGGGTGAGTCACTCCTGTGAACTAAGAGATAGATATTTGCTACCAAACCTGTGCAATTGCATCCCCTAAGGGCCAGAACTGGCAGTGAGAAGTAGCAGAGCAGGTCCAAATCAATATAATCTATACAGAGAAGTCTCTTTGTCACAATTCTTTTGCAATCATTTATGCTGTTGTGGTGTTACCACTGACCAACAAGGGAATCTTTTATACCAGAATTTAGGTGAAAAACCCTGTGTGATGTCACTAACTATTTGTGTGGGGTTTTGTGTTTCAGTGAGTTCATGGGTGTTTTTTTCAGGTTCAGTTCTCTAATAAGATCAAGATGAAATCCCAGCATCCCATGCAAGCTGCACCAGGGGCATTCTCTGTAGCTGTTGCCATGACGAGATACATATGGACACACACCAACTCCATATGAATAATATATATTTCATTAACTTTATCAGTGGAGGCTCCTCAGAGGAGGAAAAGGAGGACCATGTGCCTCAGTTAATTTCATAAAAATAAACATTTTACAACATTAAAAAAGTTATCCTTTTTAGATAAAACTATACTAAATATATTCAAGTCACCAAATAATTGATTAAAACACTGTTTTGAAATAAAGGTCTATAGTAGCCTCAACAGCACTCTGTAGGGTAGCACCATGGTGTAGCTGGAGGACAGCTAGCTTCCGTCCTCCTCTTTGTACATTGACTTCAATACAAAACCTAGGAGGCTCTTGGTTCTCACCCCCTTCCATAGACTTACACAGTAATTATGATAACTTCCGGAGGACGTCTCCCGGGTGGCACAGCGGTCTAAGGCACTGCATCTCAGTGCTAGAGGAGTCACTACAGACCCTGGTTCGATGCCAGGCTATATCACAACCGGCCGTGATTGGGAGTCCCATAAGGCGGTGCACAATTGGCCCAGCGTTGTCTGGGTTTGGCCCGGGTAGGCCTTCATTGTAAATAAGAATATGATCTTAACTGACTTGTCTAGTTCAATAAAAGTTAAATAAATAAAAACTTCCTCCAACCTATCAGAGCTCTTGCAGCATAAACTGTTGTCCACCCAATCAAAGGATCAGAGAATGTATCTAGTCCCGAAAACATAAGCTACAGCTAGCTAGCACTGCAGTGCATAAAATGTGTTGAGTAGTTGACTCAAAGAGAGAGAAAGACAATAGTTTAACAGTTTTGAACAAATTAATTTCTTCAAAAATAAAGGAGAAGCAGGAGAAAGAGTGTCATTTTTTTTTCACTTTCAGTTTCACTTACTTAGCTAGCAAATGCAGCTGACTTGTTTAGTTATTCAAACACAGGGCTCAAACAGAGGGATGCTATGCTAGCTGGCTGGCTATGACTATCCAACACAACACTGGAACTCTTCCAAGTCAAGGTTAGCTTTAGGTTTGATTCATTTATTGCCCCTGGGGACTGCCGGTGTAACTGCTTACTGACTATACACTATAACGTTACTACATGACTGTAGCAGGTTAACTAACACATTAGTTCTATTATCTATGTTGACTAGAACGTTACTTTAGCTAATATGGTTAAACATTTTGATATACTGTATATATTTATTTATCTGGCCACGGACCCCCTGCACACCACACTTTGAGATCCCCCGAGCTAAGGTATGAGACATCTGAAACAAAAAGTGTTTTTGGAGAAGCAGATTTTGGGTTAAACTTCAAAGCGGAGAAAGAACTTAAAAAAAATCACATGCCATCACACTGTTCATAGCTCCCTGGCACAAACACATGAAAGAAGGTATTCATGGGCTTTTCAAACACATCAAGGAAAATTAACGGCCTCAATTTTATGAAATGGAGTTTGAGATATTTTGCATCAATTCCCACAGAAGATTGAGCCAATAAAGAGTTTTTCACAAGCAGTAGGCCTGAAATCAATGTGATGTCTGTTTGTTTTCATTTTTGACTAATCAGGCTTCACAAGTGTCCATCAGACATAATTCAAAAGGTTATTGTTTGTAGCATTCTTCACAGACTAAAAGATCTATAAAAGAAATATCATTTTCACATGCGTATACATCCATTTTGTATGTCATATCCTGTAAAAATAGGAGGGAAACTGAGTGGGAAACAAACAGTGAGTGGGATTCTTGGAGCAAACAGCCCTCTCTCCATGTCCAACCCCCTGGTTAGGGATGACCTGGCCACTCTTTTCAGAGCCGCCCTGCACAGCCCAGCATGTTTATACTCAGTTGGTCCACTACAATCACTTACTGCAGAGAAAACAAGCCAGGCCCTTTGAGTCCAGCGCCAAGAGAAATCAGCTCTGGCCTCTAACAGTGAGGGAGGTTTTAGACCAAACCACTGAGCTGTTTGTCTCTCTCAGTCACATAACTGAACAACAGGTCTCAAAGAATTCACCGGAATGAATGGTGTGTTTAAAGTATTAATTTAAATGAGAAGCAACTAAGGGAACGATAAATAGTATAATTAGAAAATTCCTGTTTTCAGTCTGCCAGACTAGAACAGCAACACATTTTTGAGATTGTCTTGCACCAGTTTGACACACGTCGATCTCCTCAGCAGATGTAGGCCAACTACAAGGCTAAGACAAAGTAGCAGTGTCGGTGTAGAGCTTGCGGATGTGGAATTACTATGACCTCACACAGTCATCCAGGTGCGGCACTGAGGTTGACACCTGTCAACCGTCTCAACCCAGAGGGAAGGAGACAGAGGAAACCAGTGGTCTCATGAATACACTCGCCTGGGGCTCACTGATATACACCAGCAGATCAGATCGATCCGGGACCAGAGTTATATTATGTCTGGCTGGATCCATGCAGACAATGCTTCTAGTTCTACACCAGGGAGAGAGGGATGTCCAGTCCAGGTGCTTCCCAATAGAGACGGATGGAACAGAATGCTTTTACAAGACAGTGTTTGTTACACTTAATAGTCAGCAGGAAACTGAAATCACGTGTGACAGGAAAAGAGAGGGGAAACTAGCCACCTGTGTCTCTGGAGGTGCGCTTTAGATAGGAGTGAAACAGTACTGTACGGCACACAGATTTGATTTAGAGAAGCCTTACTGAATTAGTACAGATAGCCTACAGAACAAGTGAAAAAGTTAATAAAACCATTAGAGCTGAACTCAGATCAGTACTACTCACCAGAGAGCACCACCTCTATTAGATCTCCCTCGTGGATATCCTCTGCTGACGTCAGCCTCTGGAGGATGTTCTCAGAGTTCAAGTCATGGCGGAAGAGCAGGATTTTGTCATACATGCCAAAGAAGCCACACTCTGGGAACTGGGGAGGAAGAAGAAGAATAGTTGTGAGTATCCACTATGTGCAGAAGACATTGGGTGGGAACACTCCTAATTTACAACTCAACCAACAGTACACACCCAATAACTCATATACACTTTTTGATATTGGCATCAGCTGATCGAGGCCCTGTCACCATATTCATTCAACAGTTGTTTGCTCTTCTTTTTCCCACTCATTTGGTTTGGTGACATTTATGATTATGTTCAGTGCGGTTTGTCATATTTCCTAGACAAGCGCTACTAATTTGTGGTGGGCCCCCATCTGATGAGGAGGAGTTTATATTGTATAGAGCTTCTCTGATTCATGGAGTAATGGCTGCCTTCATTCAGTCATCATAGCCAGAGCCAGCAGGCCAGTGGTGTAGGAACAGAACGGGGGCAAAGTCACAGTGGATGTGTGTGGAATGAACATCAGGCTCAATATCACCGCAGAGAGAGAGAGAGCGAGAGTGCGCCTGAAACACAGCTGTTTAATTCACCCTAGCCACAACGAGTCACACACACACTCCTGCTCCCGTTAACTACTTCCTGTGGCTAACGTCAGCAGTCAACGTGGAGGATGGAAGAAAATCCACTGGCTCCGGAAAAGAGCTCACATTCAAACACCTTTATTCCCCTGAAACACTGTAACAGTGGACTGCACTGAAAACAGCAGAAGAAGATACCACTCAAATGGCCATTCAATACAGCATGCCATCGTTTTCCATACAGCAATTAATGTAGGCAGAATGCTATTCATTTTGCTCTATTGAGCTCAAAATGTGCCCATTAGGGGTATGCTATTGATAATTAAAAAGTTATCAAAATCATACTGACATAGCTATTGTAATAACACTGTAATAACTGGTGGTGTAGTTGGTGGTGTGGAATAGTTACTGACTATCACTAATTGTCTGTTTCACAAGTTTAAAAACTAAGAGTCTATATCTAAACCAATCATAGACGTCTGTTTCACAAGTTTAAAATCTAAGAGTCTATATCTAAACCAATCATAAATGTCTCTTTCACAAGTTTGGACAGCACAGTACAGTACAGTACAGTACCGTAAAGAAAATAAAAGTAGAGTATGTCAGTACAATTCAGCACAGTACTGTACTATACTTTACAGTACTGAACTCTAATCTACTCTGCTGTGCTCTACTGTGCTGTACTGAGGTCCAAACTTGTGAAACATAGATGTCTATGATGGGTACAGATTTGGTCAAGTTCGGACCAACCAAATTTGGTCTTGTTAGGTGGTGGAGCTCATTATAATAATAGCCATTGTGTAGAATAATACCTAAACATGCAAAGGAGGATATTAAGGTATTTCTACCTTTGTGTACCTATTCAGGATACATTATTATGAAGAGAATGACTTTAATTATGCATTTCTGTATACAGTCGTGGCAAGTCTGCTGCCTCAAGTTTGTATGATGGCAATTTGCATATACTCCAGAATGTTATGAAGAGTGATCAGATGAACTGCAATTGCAATTAATTGCAAAGTCCCTATTTTCCATGCAAATGAACTGAATCCCCCCCAAAAAATTCCACTGCATTTCCACTAAAGTTGATTCAGCTGCGGGATCGGGGCACCACCAATACAGAGCTTTCTCAGGAATGGCAGCAGGCAGGTGTGAGTGCATCAGGTGTGAGTGCATCTCCATCTATGATGGAGCACCTTGCCATTAGGCAAAAGTGATAACTAAGTGGCTCGGGGAACAAAACATTGATATATTGGGTCCCTGGCCAGGAAACCCCCCAGACCTTAATCCCATTGAGAATTTGTGGTCAATCCTCAAGAGGCGGGTGGACAAACAAAAAAACACAAAACTCCAAGCATTGATTATGCAAGAATGGGCTGCCATCAGTCAGAAAAAAGTCAGGATGTGGCCCAGAAGTTAATTGACAGCATGCCAGGGCGGATTGCAGTGGTCTTGAAAAAGAAAGGTCAACACTGCAAATATTGACTCTTTGCATCAACTTCATTTAATTGTCAATAAAAGCCTTTGACACTTATGAAATGCTTGTAATTATACTTCAGTATTCCATAGTAACATCTGCCAAAAATATCTAAAGACACTGAAGCAGCAGACTTGAAAATTAATATTTGTGTCATTCTCAAAACTTTTGGCCACGACTGTTGTACAGATCAGCGACCCATGATGTCATTCTGTTACCATCATTCTGTTCCCAGGTGTTAATCCACTTCACTTACTGTAATTCAACAACCAAAATAAATATTTTTCAATCTCAAGGTGCCATATCATAGCTTTACAGCCCATTGTTTCTGCAGACATCTATGAATCTTTATTCGGAGCAGATATGGTCACACAAAAAGGGAGATTCTACCGTCATTCTGTTACTAAACTTTACATCTGCACTGTTCTTTGAGTAAATGTGTTTTTGTAAAATTGTCAGTGGAAATTGTCAAAAGTAGTCCTTGTGCATAGAGGTGTGTGGCTTGTTTACCTTTGCAATCAATGGTATTTGTTTGGTATACTTTTAATGTGAAAAATCTGAGTTTCAGAGTCATTCTGTTGCTGTGGAATTGCCCTAGAAAAGACAGAACTGCCCTACTCGTTGACACTGAGTGAGTGAGTAGCCTTGGTTCTCAGCAGGCAGTCTGAGGTGCGCTCACTTCAACGGTATTATCCAGTAGCTGTGCTGTAACCTCCAGGCAGCCAGGCAGTCAGTCAGTGCTGGGCTGGGGAGGGTCATGCTCTGGACTCTCGGATGAGGTAATGGCCCAGGCCAGCATACTTATAGTGAGAGAAACAGAGGAGAGGAGGGAGGAGGAGGAGCGGAAAACATCCCGAGAGGAGTGACAGAGGAGCAGCAGCCTCCTGCAACACGGGCAGGAAGTGAGCGAAGTCAATACTGAGCCACTTCCTGCTCCCAGACCCACAGCTTCCACACACCTTCCACTGCTCATGTCAAAACAGACGTTAAACACACACAGGTTATGCACACATACATGCACACACACACTCACTAAATCCCTGGCTTGCGCACACCCACACAGGCTCACACACATCTGCCTACAGTACATCTTCTGTTCATACACACAAATGCAAAATCCATTGTGATTTCATGTATCAAAGTAGGACATTTAAATCCAACATTTCCACTGGACATGCAGTTCTGTACCCTGAAAAAGTAGCCTGTCTCTTGTAGAGGTCGACCGATTATGATTTTTCAACGCCGATACCGATTATTGGATGACCAAAAAAGCCAGTACCGATTAATCGGCTGATTTTTAATGACAAATACAACAATACTGAATGAACACTTATTTTAACTTAATAAAACATCAATAAAAATCTATTTGGCCTTTAAATAAATAATGAAACATGTTCAATTTGGTTTAAATAATGTAAAAACAATGTGTTGGAGAAGTAAAAGTGCAATATGTGCCATGTAAAAAAGCTAACGTTTGAGTTCCTTGCTCAGAACATGAGAACATATGAAAGTTGATGGTTCCTTTTAACATGAGACTTCAATATTCAAAGGTAAGAGGTTTTAGGTTGTAGTTAATATAGTATTTATAGGACTATTTCTCTCTATACTATTTGTATTTCGTATACCTTTGACTATTGGATGTTCTTATAGGCACTATAGTATTGCCAGTGTAACAGTATAGCTTCCGTCCCTCTCCTCGCCCCTACCTGGGCTCAAACCAGGAACACATCGACAACAGCTACACTCGAAGCAGCGTTACCCATCGCTCCACAAAAGCTGCGGCCCTTGCAGAGCAAGGGGAATGACTACTCCAAGTCTCAGAGCAAGTGACGTTTGAAACGCTATTAACGCGCACCCCGCTAACTAGCTAGCCATTTCACATCAGTTACACCAGCCATTAGGCTGATAGGCTTGAAGTCATAAACAGCGCTGTGCTTGCGAAGAGCTGTTGGCAAAACGCACAAAAGTGCTGTTTGAATGAATGCTTACGAGCCTGCTGCTGCCTACCATCGCTCAGTCAGACTGCTCTATCAAATCTTAATTATAACATAACACACAGAAATACGAGCCTTTGGTCATTAATATGGTCGAATCCGGAAACTATCATTTCGAAAACAAAACATTTATTATTTCAGTGAAATACGGAACCGTTCTGTATTTTATCTAATGGGTGGCATCCCTAAGTCTAAATATTCTTGTTACATTGTACAACCTTCAATGTATGTCATAATACAATTCTGGCAAATTAGTTCGCAATGAACCAGGCTGCCCAAACTGTTGCATATACCCTGACTCTGCGTGCAATGAACGCAAGATAAGTGACAAAATTTCACCTGGTTAATATTGCCTGCTAACCTGGATTTATTTTAGCTAAATATACAGGTTTAAAAATATATACTTCTATGTAGTGATTTTAAGAAAGGCATTGGTGTTTATGGTTAGGTACAGTCGTCCAACGATTGTGTTTTTTTCCGCAAATGCGCTTTTGTTAAATCATCCCCCAGCGCTGCATCGTTTATATGCAATGCAGGACACGCTAGATAAACTAGTAATATCATCAACCATGTGTAGTTATAACTAGTGATTATGATTGATTGATTGTTTTTTTTATAAGATAAGTTTAATGCTAGCTAGCAACTTACCTTGGCTTCTACTGCATTCGCGTAACAGGCAGTCTCCTTGTGGAGTGCAATGAGAGGCAGGTGGTTATAACATTGGACTAGTTAACTGTAAGGGTGCAAGATAAGATACCCTGAGCCGACAAGGAGACAATCTGTCATTCTGCCCCTGAACAAGGCAGTTAACGCACCGTTCCTAGGCCGTCATTGAAAATAAGAATGTGTTCTTAACTGACTTGCCCAGTTAAAAAGTTAAATAAAGGTATAAACAATTTTTAAAAATCGACAAAATCGGCGCCCAAAAATACAGGTTTCCAATTGTTATGAAATCGGCCCTAATTAATCGGCCATTCTGATTAATCAGTCGACCTCTAGTCTCTTGCTAAACCTGCTAAACCTGCCTACGCTGTACGACACTGTAACCATGGATCTCCCCACTCACTTTCTTACCTCAAAGGGGAGGTCGTGCCCTCAGCCTGGCAGGAAAATGATGCCCAGTTTCTGTGAAGGGCAGCAATGCCTTTCTTCATTCCTCTCATTTCTCTCTTGATGTAATGATGAAGTGTGTTTCCCCAACCGCTCTGCCAGCCAGCCAGCCTTCATCGTCAGATGGAAGGGGTTGATAGGGGCTGTCAGGGAGGAAGACCGCCAGAGAAGGTCCTGGGTGGATGTAGGAGGCCATCCTGTGTGGAGTTCATCAAAGCGGGCCCCTGGTGGAGGGCCCGTGCAGGGCTGTGTCTCGCTGCCAAGATGGCTGCTCTGGCAGGGCCACCTAACACAGCTGCTTCCCTATCAGGGTCACACACAATGCCCACGGAACAATGTGAGGCGTAACACAACGAGGCCCATGGACACCAGGGAAGGCACACGGTACGGCAGTGGGGAACACCTGGAGCTCCTAAAATGCTAATCTCCAGGGTGGTGGAGCCACGGCTGCATGGAAAGAGGACACCAGGAAAGAGGACAGGGATAGAGGCTACACTGACAAACTATGCAAACTGCTTTTAAATGACTATAAATCATATTTGCTCTACTGGATTAACCCTTAAATAAAAACGTTATACACGCACCCTTAAACAGCTCATTCAATGTGTTTAGTCATCCTCTCTCCCCGTCCACTTCCAGATAAGTCCCTAGAGCAGCAGAGCAGAGCCCGGCTGAAGGCCATGAAATCACGTAAACACTGATAAACTCCGGTGTTTAAAAGGCCTCCTTTAACCCCAATGTGTATGGAACATGAAAGGATCTGTCTGTTAGCTGTTGCCTTACATAACTGCATCATCATCCCCAGTGCTCCCAGCTGGCCAGGGCCCTGGCTCTAATCTGAGAGGCTAGCCGTAGCTTCTAGTCTAAAGCATTTATACACAGCAGTCCAGTCTGCATCTCCTCCTGTAGGCCTGATTCAGTCTGATGAAGGTCCATGGACTGAAGTGTCGCTATGCGTTTGGTCTGTGTAGACTTTACAGGTCGACCGATTATGATTATTCAACGCCGATACCGATTATTGGAGGACCAAAAAAGGCAGATACCGCTGAATCGGACGATTTTTATATATATATTTATAGTAATGACAATTACAACAATACTGAATGAACAATGAACACTTTTATTTTAACTTAATATAATACATCAATAACATCAATTTAGACTCAAATAAATAATGAAACATGTTCAATTTGGTTTAAATAATGCAAAAACAAAGTGTTGGAGAAGAAAGTAAAAGTGCAATATGTGCCATGTAAAAAAGCTCATGTTTAAGTTCCTTGCCCAGAACATGAGAACATATGAAAGCTGGTGGTTCCTTTTAACACGAGTCTTCAATATTCCCAGGTAAGAAGTTTTAGGTTGTAGTTATTATAGGACTATTTCTCTCTATACCATTTGTATTTCATATACTTTTGACTATTGGATGTTCTAATAGGTACTTTAGTATTGCCAGCCTAATCTCGGGAGTTGATAGGCTTGAAGTCATAAACAGCTTGAAGCATTGCGAAGAGGTGCTGGCAAACGCAGGAAAGTGCTGTTTGAATGAATGCTTACGAGCCTGCTGCTGCCTACCACCGCTCAGTCAGACTGCTCAGTCAGACTGCTCTATCAAATCATAGACTTAATTATAATATAATAACACACAGAAATACGAGCCTTAGGTCATTAATATAGTAAAATCCGGAAACTATCATTTCGCAAACAAAACGTTTATTCTTTCAGTGAAATACGGAACCGTTCCGTATTTTATCTAACGGGTGGCATCCATAAGTCTAAATGTTGCTGTTACATTACACAACCTTCAATGTTATGTCATAATTATGTAAAATTCTGGCAAATTAGTTCGCAACGAGCTAGGCGGCCCAAACTGTTGCATATACCCTGACTCTGCGTGCAATGAACGCAAGAGAAGTGACACAATTTCCCTAGTTTAATATTGCCTGCTAACATTAATTTATTTTAACTAAATATGCAGGTAAAAAAAAAAATACTTCTGTGTATTGATTTAAGAAAGGCATTGATGTTTATGGTTAGGTACATTCGTGTAACGATTGTGCTTTTTTCACAAATGCGCTTTTGTTAAATCATCCCCCGTATGGCGAAGTTGGCTGACTTTGTTTGGAAGAAATAGTCTTCACACAATTCGCAACAAGCCAGGCGGCCCAAACTGCTGCCTATACACTGACTCTGTTGCACAGAACGCAAGAGAAGTGACACAATTTCCCTAGTTAAAATAAATTAATGTTAGCAGGCAATATTAACTAAATATGCAGGTTTAAAAATATATACTTGTGTATTGACTTTAAGAAAGGCTTTGTTGTTTATGGTTAGGTACACATTGGTGCAACGACATTGCTTTTTTTGTGAATGCGCTTGTTAAATTTGACGAAGTACGAAGTAGGCTGTGATTTCATTATAAATTAACAGGCACCGCATCGATTATATGCAACGCAGGACAAGCTAGATAAACTAGTAATATCATCAACCATGTGTACTTAACTAGTGATTATGTTAAGATTGATTGTTTTTTACAAGATACATTTAATGCTAGCTAACACCTTACCTTGGCTCCTTGGTGCAGTCGCATAACAGGTAGCCAGTGCAATGTAATTGGCCATGATCGGTGTCCAAAAATGACGATTACCGATTGTTATGAAAACTTGAAATCAGCCCTAATTAGTCGGCCATTCCGATTAATCGGTCGACCTCTTGTAGGCTAATCCATCCATGGCCAGAACTAGGACTGTAGACTAGTGGGAGGGAGGACCGAGGAGGCAAAGGTAAGGGACAGTGAGGGCGCTCAAACACACCATAACAATGACCCCAGGGTTAGGGCTACTGCTCCTGGCTTTAATGTAGCTGAGATAACCTGGGGTCCAGTGGAGAGCAGGGAGTTATGGGAGAAAAGATATAAGATTCCAGAGGAGGAGAAGCGACCGCAAAGGCTCTGTGTGTGTTGGCAATGGCTGTGACGACAGGGTGCTGATAGGAGACTGTGAGAGCGAGGAGATCTCAGTGGATAGGGATCTTATGATAGCTGCCCTGCTTTCCACAAGATCCCACTTCAGACTTGGTGAATTCAGCACTTTGGGATTTTATTGAGGAAGATTGCAGGGGTTTATAATAATGTAGATATGACTAAACAACATCAAGAAAGTATACCGTTACACAGCTTTATGTTTCCAAAACAAAAGGCCCAACCTAAACCCTGTCATACTTTAAAGTGATTGATGGCATGGCTCTTCCTGTGTCTAAAGTGAGATGTCAGGGTGAGGTTTTCCTCCATACGTCTGACATGCCTGCTCTCCAGACCCGGTGCCCGGGGCCAGCCCCCTCCACTTCCCCTCCTGCACTGCTCCGAGACCTGGTCAGCTGGAGTCACCTCCTGTTGGCAATGACTGTACTGAACATAATCATAAATGTCACCAAACTAAATGAGAGGAAAAAACACTTTCCACTGCACGTGGTTCCCATTCCAGCACGGGAGCAGCCGCATGCAGCTCAGGGCTACAGAGGTTGTATAGTTCAGTACTGGGGAAAGGGCTGTACATCTCCATTCTTGGTATGAGGAAGCCCATGTTAGGAAAGACCATGGGGGTATGAGGACACAGGAGGGAAGAGAATAAGCTGTGCAAGTTACTGAATAGTGTAGATCCAAAATGGGGAATAGCCTGGTGATTGGTTGCACGGGGAGGCACTTGCATTGGCAAGCTCTATCGTTGCTTTGTTGTTGTTAGGCAATAAAGATGACTAATGTAACCGAGTGGCATCCAGGCTGGTTAAAGAAATGACACACGGCTCGGGTTAGGTCCCATAGTGACTAAGCATGGCCTTTGTAATCAACACACACTGTGGCGCTAATAGCATACAGCCATTCAGCCCCACTCCGCAGAGACGCAGCGCGACCACACACACACACCAAAGTCACCAGCATGCCGAATCTGTGTGTGAGGTCCGCGCGGCAGACTGGAAAGCAGAGTGGAAAAGAGCTTTGACGTGGTAAGCTTTTGATAAACTGACTAATCTGCCATTGATATGCTAAATCCCGTTAAAGGCAGAAAGAGAGGGAAGGGAGGGATGTATGGGGCAGACGTGAAATATGGTACATTTCAATGAGTGCCAAAAACAAATAGCCCAGGAACAGACATGGAAAATCGAGTCTGACAACTGTTCTGGTTTGAATTAACAAAACCATTAGTCTCAGGCTGCAGTTTGTCTCCGAGAAAAGAGATTTACTTCTTGCCTAACTGCAACACATTTAAAAATAACAATGAATCTAACATGCAAATGAATTTGAGTATTTATGTTGTCATAAATCACCAAGACCGCTCAAAGTAAGAATAACACACAGCATTGCTAGTATTCAGTAAAAGTAACAAGTACAAACCTATGCTGTATCTTGGCTGGTTCCCATGTATGGTGATCATTGATGACAAAGTAACACATTCTATTCATGCCTTTAAAAGCAAAACTATTTCAAATTCAGCCAAGGAAATGGGACATGTATTGCATGCTGTATGCAGGTATGGATGTGTGTGTGTGTCTGTGTGGGGGGGGGGGGGGGGGGGGTATTTTCACCATTGTAGAATAATAGTTAAGACATCAAAACTATGAAATAACACATATGGAATCACATAGCAACCAAACAAAAAGTGTTAAACAAATCAAAATATTATTGATATTCTTCAAAGTAGCCACCCTTTGCCTTAATGACAGCAAATGATAGTCCCACTAAGCGCAAACCAGATGGGATGGCGTATCACTGCAGAATGCTGTGGTACCCATGCTGGTTAAGTGTGCCTTGAATTCTAAATAAATCACTGACAGTGTCACCAGCAAAGTACCCCCAAACCATCACACCTCCTCCTCCATGCTTCACGGTGGGAACCACACATGCAGAGATCATCCATTCACGTACTCTACGTCTCACAAAGACACAGCGAAACTCTCAAATTTGGACTCATCAAACCAAAAGGACAGATTTCCACCGGTCTAATGTCCATTGCTTGTTGTTTCTTGGCCTAAGCAAGTCTCTTCTTCTTATTGCTGTCCTTTAGTAGTGGTTTCTTTGCAGCAATTCAACCATGAAGGCCTGATTCACGCAGTCTCCTCTGAACAGTTGATGTTGAGATATGTGCACATGAAGAAACTTTCAAAGTTCTTGAAATGTTCCTGTCTTAAAGTATGATGGACTGCCGTTTCTCTTTGCGTAATTTGAGCTGTTCTTGTCATAATATGGACTTTCTTCTGTATACCACCCCTAACTTTTCACACAACTGATTGGCTCAAACGCATTAAGAAGACCTGTTAATTGAAATGCATTCCAGGTGAGCTGGTTGAGAGAATGCCAAGAGTGTGCAAAGCTGTCATCAAGGCAAAGGGTTGCTACTTTGAGGAATATCAAATATGTTTTGATTTGTTTAACACTTTTTTGGTTACTACATGATTCCATGTGTTTCATAGTTTTCATAGTTTTGATGACGACTAAAAACAGATACTATAAACTACGTTAAATGGACCTACAGTGCCTTCAGAAAGTATTCACAGAACGTTTTCTTTTTATTACATTTTTATTGAACCTTTATTCAACTAGGCAAGTCAGTTAAGAACAAATTCTTATTTACAATGAGGGCCTACCAAAGGGCAAAAGGCCTCCTGCGGGGACGGGGGTTGGGATTTAAAAATTATTCTTATACACTACCGTTCAAAAGTTTGGGGTCAAGTAGAAATGTCCTTGTTTTTGAAAAATAAATCACATTTTTGTACATTAAAATAACATCAAATTGATCAGAAATACAGTGTAGACATTGTTAATATTGTAAATGGCTATTGTAGCTGGAAACGGCAGATTTTTTTAGGGAATATTTATTTCACCTTTATTTAACCGGGTAGGCAAATCTACATAGGCGTACAGAGGCCCATTATCAGCAACCATCACTCCTGTGTTCCAATGGCACGTTGTGTTAGCTAATCCAAGTTTATAATTTTAAAAGTCTACTTGATCATGAGAAAACCCTTTTGCAATTATGTTAGCTCAGCTGAAAACTGTTGTTCTAATTAAAGAAGCAATAAAACTGGCCTTCTTCAGACTAGTTGAGTATCTGGAGCATCAGCATTTGTGAGTTCAATTACAGGCTCAAAATGGCCAGAAACAAATAACTTTCTTCTGAAACTCATCAGTCTATTCTTGTTCTGAGAAATTAAGTCTATTCCGTGCGAGAAATTGCCAAGAAACTGAAGATCTCGTACAACGCTGTGTACTACTCCCTTCACAGAACAGCGCAAACTGGCTCTAACCAGAATAGAAAGAAGAGTGGGAGGCCCCAGTGCACAACTGAGCAAGAGGACAATCACATAAGAGTGTCTAGTTTGAGAAACAGACGCCTCACAAGTCCTCAACTGGCAGCTTCATTAAATAGTACCCGCAAAACACCAGCCTCAATGTCAACAGTGAAGAGGTGGATGCTGGACTTCTTAAACCCTCAGAGGTAGTATTCACACCTGTGGAGAGAAGGGCATTCTTCTTACCAAACCACATTACCTTTGTTTTGGAGGTGTTCAGAACATGGTTAAGGGTATAGAAAGCTTGATGGACACTAAGAAAGCTTTGTGGTAGAGCATTTAACACAAAATCCGGGGAGGGGTTAGGTGAGTATAAGACTATCATCCGAATATAAATGGATGAGAGAGCTTCCTACTGCCTGAGCTATGTTGTTGATGTAAATTGAGAAGAAGCCTAGGATTGAGCCTTGGGGTACTACCTTGGTGACAGGCAGTGGCTGAGACATTCTTTGAGAGAGGTAGTTAGCAAACCAGGCCAAAGACCCCTCAGAGACACCAATACTCCTTAGCCGGCCCACAAGAATGGAATGGTCTCCCGTATCAAAAGCTGTGGCCAAATCAATAAAAATAACAGGACAACATTGCTTAGAATCAAGGGCAATGGTGACATCATTGAGGATCTTTAAGGTTGCAGTGTCACATCCATAACCTGAGCGGAAACCAGATTGCATACCAGAGAGAATACTATAGACATCAAGAAAGCTAGTCAGTTGATTATTGCCAAGTTTTTCCAACACTTTTGATAAACAGGGCAACATAGAAATAGGCCTATAACAGTTAGGATCAGCTTGATCTTCCCCTTTAAATAAAGGACGAACCGTGGCTGCCTTCTAAGCAATGGGAACCTCCCTAGAAAGGAGAGACCGGTTAAAAAGGTTGGAGATGATAGGGGCAGCAACCTTAAAGAAGGAGTCTAAACCATTTGACCCAGATGTTTTTTGGGGGTCAAGTTTCAGGAGCTCCTTTAGCACCTCGGGCTCAGTGACTGCGTGCAGAGAGAAACATTTTAGCGGGGCAGAGGAAAAAGAGGGAGAAGCATTGGGGAAAGTCGCATTAGAAGGGGTGGGAGATGAGGAAATGTTGGACGGGCAAGGATGCATTGCTGAGTCAAATAGGAATCCTGACTTAATGAAGTGGTGATTAAAGAGCTCAGCCATGTGCTTCTTGTCAGCAACAACCACATCATCAACTTTAAGGGACAGCACGGGCAGCTGTGAGGATGATGGATGGTTCTCCATGTCTTCAACTGTTTTCCAGAACTTCTTGGGGTTAGACCCAGAGAGAGAGAACTGCTCCTTAAAGTAACTCCTTAAAGCACTTATTTCTCATTTGCCTGAACGAGAGCCAGTCAGCCTGAGTATGCGTGTGTCGAGCGTTTCTCCAAATGCAACTCGAGGTGAAGTAACTTTGCTAGATCACAGTTGAACCAGGGGCTGAACCTGTTTTAAAATTCTAATTTTCTTTATGGGGGTGTTTGTTAACAATACCACTGAAAATATATTTTTTAAAAGGTCCAAGCATCTTCGACAGAGGGGATCAAGCTGATTCTATACCATTTTACAGAGGCCAGTTCATGAAGGAAGGCTTGCTCAGTAAAGTTTTTTTTAGCAAGTGTCTATGACAAATCAGGACAGGTCGTTTCACTGAGCAGGCATTACGAACACAGGCTGTAAAACAGTGATCACTAAGGTCATTACAGAAAACACCAGACTGATACCCATCAGGATTATTTATGAGGATAACATCGAAGAGAGTAGCCTTTCCTGAGTTTTTGGAGGCATACCATGAAATTGGTAAAAACCTGAGAAAGATTTAGGGAGGTGCTTTAGGACACCCATTGCTTTAGGACTTGGTCAGGTGGTTTAAGCCTGTCCCAGTTTAGGACACCTGGCAGGACAAATTCAGACTTAGTGTAAGGGGCCAGGAGAGAGCTTCGGGCAGGTAGGGTACATGCCAGTGCTGATAGAGGATGATAGCACCCAGCAATAGTCAAAAAAGAGCTATTTGAAAGTTTAATGCTTAAAACAAGCAAATACAATTGATTGGGGACAGACTTGGTGGAGACAACCAAGCACTGAAGGTGATCCTTGGTAGAGATTGCCACTCCCCCACCTTCGGGAAGATCTGTCTTGCTGAAAAAGGTTATAACCAGAAAGGTTAACATCAGTATTCAAAACACTCTTCCTCAACCACATCTCAGCAATGACCAACACATCTGGATTGGAGCTGTGAACCCACACTTTCAATTGGTCCATTTTAGGTAATAAGCTTCTAGTGTTCTAACGTGCAGAAAACCCAGGCTTTAACGAGAGCAGAAATCAGTGAAGCAGATATCAGAGCACAAGTCAGAATTAGGGCTAGATTAGGGCTAGATGGGCCAGGGAGAACATGCACATTTGAAAATATCATCAACAAAGCAGGCTAGAGGTGGTTATAGAATGGGAGGCCAAAAGTCTGTGTAACCAATAGAGAGTCAAAGTCAATGTGGGAACAAACATAGTTTGACCCACGGTTGGGTAAAGAAAGTTTGTAGTCAACAAAGCATGCAGGAGTCATGAGGTAAATAGCAATATAGCAAAATGCACAAGAAAAAAATGAATATATAACGACTTGGGGCTAGCCATTGTAAGTTCAGATTCACTGAATTGTAGTTGTATCTCTTTGTCCTAGCAAACTTGGTAGGCTTAGCGTTCAGTCTCAGTTCCAGGTTGGATGGTGTTTTCAGGTTTCTCAAAGCTGTATAGTTTGGGAATAATAATCCTTGGATGTAAGAAGCATTCCAGGTAATTCAGGCCAAAATCAAGTTGTAGGTTTGGAGTTTTGATTTGGAGTGAAGATTATGTTGTGTAGGGTAGCATCCTGTATATGTCCCTGCCAAAAAATCTAAGTTTGTCTCACTCTAATTCTATTTTTTTTTTTAAACATGCTGAAAAATGTGGGAGCTCATCTGCTCCTGACCACGATAAAGCAAAGCATAAAGCAAAGCAGTGCGACACAAACAACACCACAGAGTTACACATGGAATAAACAAGCATACAGTCAATAAAACCATTTTAGTCTATATACAGTGTGTGCAAATGTGTGCAAATGGCGTGAGGAGGTAAGGCAATGAATAGGCCATAGTAGCGAAGTAATTACAATTTATCAAATTAACACTGGAGTAATAGATGAGCAGATGGTGATGTGCAAGTAGAAATACTGGTGTGCAAAAGAGCAGAGAAGTAAATAAAAACAATATGGGGATGAGATAGGTAGATTGGGTGGGCAATTTACAGATGGGCTATGTAAAGCTGCAGCGATTGGTTAGCTGCTCAGATAGCTGATGTTTAAAGTTAGTGCGGGAAATATAAGTCTCCAGCTTCAGTGACCTGTTCGCTTTTCTTTAAGAAGCCCTAATGTTCTCCACTCATTACCTGTATTAACTGCACCTGTTTGAACTCGTTACCTGTATAAAAGACACCTGTCCACACACTCAATCAAACAGACTCCAACCTCTCCACAATGGACAAGACCAGAGAGGGTGTAAGGACATCAGGGATAGAATTGTAGACCTGCACAAGGCTGGGATGGGCTACAGGACAATAGGCAAGCAGCTTGGTGAGAAGGCAACAACTGTTGGCGCAATTATTCGAAAATGGAAGAAGTTCAAGATGACGGTCAATCACCCTCGGTCTGGGGCTCCATGCAAGATCTCACCTCATGGGGCATCAATGATCACGAGGAAGGTGAGGGATCAGCCCAGAACTACATGGCAGGACCTGGTCAATGACCTGAAGAGAGCTGGGACCACAGTATCAAAGAAAACCATTAGTAACACACTACGCCGTCATGGGTTAAAATCCTGCAGCGCACGCAAGGTCCCCCTGCTCAAGCCAGCGCATGTCCAGGCCTGTCTGAAGTTTGCCAATGACCATCTGGATGATCCAGAGGAGGAATGGGAGAAGGTCATGTGGTCTGATGAGACAAAAAGAGAGCTTTTTGGTCTAAACTCCACTCGCCGTGTTTGGAGGAAGAAGAAAGATGAGTACAACCCCAAGAACACCATCCCAACCGTGAAGCATGGAGGTGGAAACATCCTTCTTTGGGGATGCTTTTCTGCAAAGGGGAGAGGACGACTGCACCGTATTGAGGGGAGGATGGATGGGGCCATGTATCGCGAGATCTTGGCCAACAACCTCCTTCCCTCAGTAAGAGCATTGAAGATGGGTCGTGGCTGGGTCTTCCAGCATGACAACGACCCGAAACACACAGCCAGGGCAACTAAGGAGTGGCTCCATAAGAAGCATCTCAAGGTCCTGGAGTGGCCTAGCCAGTCTCCAGACCTGAACCCAATAGAAAATCTTTGGGGGGAGCTGAAAATCCGTATTGCCCAGCGACAGCCCTGAAACCTGAAGGATCTGGAGAAGGTCTGTATGGAGGAGTGTGCCAAAATCCCTGCTGCAGTGTGTGCAAAAATATTTGTATTCTGTACAGGCTTCCTTCTTTTCACTCTGTCAATTAGGTTAGTATTGTGAAGTAACTACAATGTTGTTGATCCATCCTCAGTTTTCTCCTCACAGCCTTTAAACTCTGTAACTGTTTTAAAGTCACCATTCTTGTAACGCTCGTCCTCTTCTTCTGACGAGGAGTAAGAGATATCGGACTAATTTGCAGTGTGGTAAGTGTCCATAACGTTACTTTATTAACAAGAACACTAAACTACAAAATAACAACGTGAAATACTGAAACAAATTTAACAGTCCTGTGTGGCACAAATACTAACACGGAAAACAATCACCCACAACTCAAAAGTGAAACCAGGTTACCTAAGTATGGTTCTCAATCAGGGACAACGATTGACAGCTACCTCTGATTGAGAACCATACCAGGCCAAACACAGAAATCCCAAATCATAAAAAAAGGAACATAGAAAACCCACCCAACTCACGCCCTGACCATACTAAACAAAGACATAACAACAGAACTAAGGTCGGAACGTGACAGTACCCCCCCCCCCCCCCCCCTCCCGCCCAAAGGTGCGGACTCCGGCCGCAAAACCTGAACCTATAGGGGACGGTCTGGGTGGGTGTCTATCTGCTGTGGCGGTTCTGGCGCAGGACGTGGACCCCACTCCACCATAGTCTTTCTCTGCCTCTTTAACCGCCTCCGTGGCCTCTTTAGAGTGGCGACCCTTGCCGCCGACCTCGGACTGGGGACCAATGGGTCCCAAATGGACGGAAGATTCCGGCAGCACCGGACGAACGGGAGATTCCGGCAGCACCAGACCGACGGGAGACTCGGGCAGCTCCGGAGTGAAGGGCGATTCCGGCAGCTCCAGAGTGACGGGCGATTCTGGCAGCTCCTGACTGACGGACGGCTCTGGCAGCTCCTGACTGACGGATGGCTCTGGCAGCTCAGGACAGACGGGCGGCTCTGGCAGCTCAGGACAGACGGGTGGTTCTGGCAGCTCAGGACAGAAGGGCAGCTCTGACAGCGCTGGGCAGGAGGAAGACTCTGGCAGCACTGGACAGGCGGGAGCACCTGTAGGGAGGAGACGGAGAGACAGCCTGGTGCGGGGGGCTGCCACCGGAGGGCTGGTGTGTGGAGGTGGCATCGGATAGACCGGACCGTGAAGGCGCACTGGAGGTCTCGAGCACCGAGCCTGCCCAACCCTACCTGGTTGAATGCTCCCCGTAGTCAGGCCAGTGCGGCGAGGTGGAATAGCCCACACTGGGCTGTGCTGGCGAACCGGGGACACCGGTTTGTGTAGGGCTGGTGCGTAGGGCTGGTGCCATGTACCCCGGCCCGAGGAGTCACACTGGAGACCAGATGCGCTGAACCGGCTTTATGGCACCTGGCTCGATGCCCACTCTAGCCCGGCCGAAACGAGGCGCTGCTATGTACCGCACCGGGCTATACCTGCGCACCGGGGACACCGTGCGCCTCACGGCATAACACGGTGCTGGCCCGGTCCCTCTCTCTCCACGGTAAGCACAGGGAGTTGGCGCAGGTCTACAGTTAGTTGCCTGTGTGCACAACAGTAGGGTCACATTTTGTTTGTGCTTGTTTGTTTCTATTAAAATATGTGGAACTCTACGCACGCTGCGCCTTGGTCCCATCATTTCAACGATCGTGACAGAAGATCCCACCACAAACGGACCAAGCAGCGTGGACAGGAGGAGCAGACATCATGGACATGGGAGGATATTTTGGACGGTAAAGGATCCTGGACGTGGGAAAAAATCATGGCCGGAAAGGATCGCCTTCCATGGAAGAAGACGGAAGCAGCAAGGGAGCATCAACGACGACTCCGGGGTTCGCAACCACGATGCATGCACGAGAGGCAAACGGGGTGATTGGTGGAGCCAGGTTTCAGATTAGAGCCAACTCCCCGCACTCCCTTTCAGGCGCGTGTGACCGCTCAGGGAACATGTTATGAAGTGATACGCACTGTGTCTCCAGTGCGCATTCACAGCCCGGTGCGCTCGGTGCCAGCTCTCCGCACTTGGCGTGCAAAAATGAGCATCCAGCCAGGACGGGATGTGCAAGCTCTACGCTCTAGACCTCCAGTGAGCCTCCACAGTCCAGTACGTCCTGTGCCTCCTCCCCGCACTTGCCCTGAGGTGAGTGTCATCAGCCCGGTGCCACCTGTACTGGTCCCACGTATCAGGCCTCCAGTGCGCCTCCACAATCCAGTATGTCAAATCAAATCAAATGTTATTTGTCACATACACATGGTTAGCAGATGTTAATGCGAGTGTAGCGAAATGCTTGTGCTTCTAGTTCCGACAATGCAGTAATAACCAACAAGTAATCTAGCTAACAATTCCAAAACTACTACCTTATAGACACAAGTGTAAGGGGATAAAGAATATGTACATAAAGATATATGAATGAGTGATGGTACAGAGCGGCATAGGCAAGATACAGTAGATGGTATTGAGTACAGTATATACATATGAGATGAGTATGTAAACAAAGTGGCATAGTTAAAGTGGCTAGTGATACATGTATTACATAAAGATGCAGTAGATGATATAGTGTACAGTATATACGTATACATATGAGCTGAATAATGTAGGGTATGTAAACATTATATTAGGTAGCATTGTTTAAAGTGGCTAGTGATATATTTTACATAATTTCCCATCAATTCCCATTATTAAAGTGGCTGGAGTTGAGTCAGTGTGTTGGCAGCAGCCACTCAATGTTAGTGGTGGCTGTTTAACAGTCTGATGGCCTTGAGATAGAAGCTGTTTTTCAGTCTCTCGGTCCCAGCTTTGATGCACCTGTACTGACCTCGCCTTCTGGATGATAGCGGAGTGAACAGGCAGTGGCTCGGGTGGTTGTTGTCCTTGATGATCTTTATGGCCTTCCTGTGACATCGGGTGGTGTAGGTGTCCTGGAGGGCAGGTAGTGCCCCCGGTGATGCGTTGTGCAGACCTCACTACCCTCTGGAGAGCCTTACGGTTGTGGGCGGAGCAGTTGCCGTACCAGGCGGTGATACAGCCTGACAGGATGCTCTCGATTGTGCATCTGTAGAAGTTTGTGAGTGCTTTTGGTGACATGCCGAATTTCTTCAGCCTCCTGAGGTTGAAGAGGCGCTGCTGCGCCTTCTTCACGATGCTGTCTGTGTGGGTGGACCAATTCAGTTTGTCTGTGATGTGTACGCCGAGGAACTTAAAACTTACTACCCTCTCCACTACTGTTCCATCGATGTGGATAGGAGGGTGTTCCCTCTGCTGTTTCCTGAAGTCCACAATCATCTCCTTAGTTTTGTTGACGTTGAGTGTGAGGTTATTTTCCTGACACCACACTCCGAGGGCCCTCACCTCCTCCCTGTAGGCCGTCTCGTTGTTGTTGGTAATCAAGCCTACCACTGTTGTGTCGCCCTCAAACTTGATGATTGAGTTGGAGGCGTGCGTGGCCACGCAGTCGTGGGTGAACAGGGAGTACAGGAAGCATGTGGGAACAACAGACTGGGATAGGGATTGATTGAATATGTCCGTAAACACACCAGCCAGCTGGTCTGCGCATGCTCTGAGGGCGCGGCTGGGGATGCCGTCTGGGCCTTGCGAGGGTTGACACGTTTAATGTTTTCCTCACGTCGGCTGCAGTGAAGGAGAGTCCGCATGTTTTGGTTGCGGGCCGTGTCAGTGTCACTGTATTGTCCTCAAAGCGGCCAAAAACGTTATTTAGTCTGCCTGGGAGCAAGACATCCTGGTCCGTGACGGGGCTGGTTTTCTTTTTGTAATCCGTGATTGACTGTAGACCCTGCCACATACCTCGTGTCTGAGCCGTTGAATTGAGATTCTACTTTGTCTCTATACTGACGCTTAGCTTGTTTGATTGCCTTGCGGAGGGAATAGCTACACTGTTTGTATTCGGTCATGTTTCCGGTCACCTTGCCCTGATTAAAAGCAGTGGTTCGCGCTTTCAGTTTCACGCGAATGCTGCCATCAATCCACGGTTTCTGGTTTGGGAATGTTTTAATCGTTGCTATGGGAACAACATCTTCAACGCACGTTCTAATGAACTCGCTCACCGAATCAGCGTATTCGTCAATGTTGTTGTTTGATGCAATACGAAACATATCCACATGATGGAAGCAGTCTTGAAGTGTGGAATCAGATTGGTCGGACCAGCGTTGAACAGACCTCAGCGCAGGAGCTTCTTGTTTTAGTTTCTGTCTGTAGGCAGGGATCAACAAAATGGAGTCGTGGTCAGCTTTTCCGAAAGGAGAGCGGGGCAGGGCCTTATATGCGTCGCGGAAGTTAGAAGGTTTTTCCAGCCCTGGTTGCGCAATCGATATGCTGATACAATTTAGGGAGTCTTGTTTCAGATTAGCCTTGTTAAAATCCCCAGCTACAATGAATGCAGCATCAGGATATATGGATTCCAGTTTGCAAAGAGTCAAATAAAGTTTGTTCAGAGCCATCGATGTGTCTGCTTGGGGGGGAATATATACGGCTGTGATTATAATCGAAGAGAATTCCCTTGGTAGATAATGCGGTCAACATTTGATTGTGAGGAATTCTAAATCAGGTGAACAGAAGGACTTGAGTTCCTGTATGTTGTTGTGGCCACACCACGTCTCGTTAACCATGAAGCATACGCCCCCGCCCCTCTTCTTACCAGAAAGATGTTTGTTTCTGTCGGCGCGATGCATGGAGAAACCAGCTGGCTGCACCGACTCCGATAACGTCTCTCCAGTGAGCCATGTTTCCGTGAAGCAAAGAACGTTACAGTCTCTGATGTCCCTCTGGAATGCTACCCTTGCTCGTATTTCATCAACCTTGTTGTCAAGAGACTGGACATTGGCGAGAAGAATGCTAGGGAGTGGTGCACGATGTGCCCGTCTCCGTAGTCTGACCAGAAGACCGCTTCGTTTCCCCTTTTACGAAGTCGTTTTTTTTGGGTCACCGGCTGGGATCCATTCCGTTGTCCTGGGTGAAAGGCAGAACACAGGATCCGCTTCGCGAAAGTCATATTCTTGGTCGTACTGATGGTGAGTTGACGCTGCTCTTATATGTCCTGTGCCTCCTCCCCTCGCCCTGAGGTGCATGTCATCAGCCCGGTGCCATGCATCAGGCTTCCAGTGCGCCTCCACAATCCAGTACGTCCTGTGCTTCCTCCCCGCACTCGCCCTGAGGTGCGTGTCATCAACCCGGTGCCACCTGTACCGGTCCCACGCATCAGGCCTCCAGTGCGCCTCCACAGTCCAGAGCTTCCGGCAACGGTCCCCAGTCCGGAACCTCCTGAGACGGTCCGCAGTCCGGAGCCTCCAGCGACGGTCTGCAGTCCAGAGCCTTCAGCAGGGGTGCTCAGTCCAGAGCCTCCTACGACGATCTACGGTCCGGTGCCTCAGGCGATGACACACGGTCCGGTTCCTCCTGCGACGATCCCCGCACCAGAGCCACCATGGAGGAAGACGTCATATCGGCGAGCGGAGTGGGTACTTCTCCCCGCACCGGAGCCACCCCCCGACGGTAGATGCCCACCCGGACCCTCCCATATTGAGTCAGGTTTGCGGTTGGAGTCTGCACCTTTGGGGGTGGGGGGGGGGGGGGGGGTACTGTCACGCCCTGGCCATAGAGAGCTGTTTATTCTCTGTTGGTTGGGGTGTGGTAATGATAGTCATTTCAACAATTTTGACAATTGGAAAACCTCCCTTGTTTTTGTAGTTAATCTGTGTTTGAAATTAACTGCTTGACTGAGAGACCATACAGATAATTGTATGGGTGGGGTACAGAGATGAGGTAGTCATTCAAAAATAATGTTCAACACTATTATTGCACATAGAGTGAGTCTATGTGTGTAGGCCAGTGACAAAATCTCAATGGAATAAATGTTAAAGGCAGGCTGTAACACAAAATGTGGAAAAAAGCACTGCATATTTTTTGAAATAATATAATCTTTAAGAACTAACAATCACCAAAATAAAAGCTAGACAGTGAGGGAGAATAAAAAATTCCCAAAACATTAGCAATGGCAAAATACATAGAATTGCAAGGAAATTAGCTCTACAGCGGCAATATTTTCTCTCAGCGCCATCGCAAAAATGTGTTTTAAAACGGAACAAATGTATCTCAGCTCCATAGAGCAATGCAGGAAATTGGTTAACAAGTGCCAAAATGTCTCTACACCGCCAAAAAACCCTGGTATGTGTGTGTCTGTGTGGGAGGCCAAAGGCTATCAGTCATCAGTGCGAGAGGAGGGTGGTAACAGGGAAAACCTGTCGGAGAGGAGAGAGAGGAGCAGGCAGGGTCTGACAGATGGACACATGATTACACTGACCCGGGCTGCCTGACACCTTTATGAGGGTGGCTCTGGGCCAAGTCTGCAGTGATGGACAGCGACAGTACAGGCTTTGTTTATCAAACCCATGTTTCAACAAGCAACTGGTATTGCTTTATGGCTTTGTAATATGAAGGATGATATGCAAGGAGAACATTAAAACAAACCATATCAAATGACCTACACTCCCCTACGTATTTATTTGGACAGTGATGCTGAACTTTTTTTATTTGGCTTTATACTCAAGCATTTTGGATTCGAGATAAAACTTTTTGGATGCATTTGCAGTTTGTTTTGGTTGTGTTATGGATTATGTTGTGCCCAATAGATATTCATGGTAAATAGTGTATTGTGTCATTTTGGAGTCACTTTGATTGTAAATCATTTTTTATATCTTCTGAACATCTATATTCACGTGGATGCCACCATGATTATGGGTCATCTTGAATGAATCTTGAATAATGACAAGTGAGAAAGTTACAGCGGCATGAATATATTTTTCTGCTTACAACAAAAGTGACGGAATACATTATTAACCATTCATTTCTATTGGGCACAACCAAAACAACCTGGAAATGCATTCAACAAGTTCGTAGAGTCACAAGCTTGATGTAGTCATTGCGTCTTAGGAATATGGGACAAAATCCTACACTTTTGACACTATAAGTGACTTTGTCTAAATACTTATGACAGCTTCATAAAGGGGCACTAGATACAAAAAAGTGCATTCATGTCGAAACAGTAAAATAGACATTAATTCAAATAATCTCAAATAAAAGATGACATCCTGTACTGCCACCTCATATAAAACATGTTTTTATCTCAAATCCAAAATGCTGGAGTATAGAGACAAATGAAAAGTTTGAGCTTCACTGTCCAAATAATATATTGTATATTCACTGCTTACTCCACTAGGACTCTACCATCGAGCAGCAAAATATTGTACGGCAAAGTGAGTTCTGGTGATTCCTGTGAAAGGAAAGCCTCTATAACCAATCTGGTTCCTCCTGACATATATGGTCAATATGTTTGGATCATATTCATGTCAAAACTACAGTAGTTATTTTAGTAGAATATTATTACTTTAAGCAAACACTCAAATCACATTGTGCAGTGTTGTAGGTTCATCAAGGTACTGAGCGCCAGAAGTCAGACGATAAAGCCCATCACAAGACTGGAGTGTGAAACGAGGTGTTTTTCTCTGCCATAATGCAGCCATTCATAGCTGTGTCTGACATTGTTTATCAGCACAAAGAACAGCCCGGCCCTTCAACCCCAGACCAACCAACCAACCAACCAACCGGGAAGCACAAGATGTTATTCAGCTGTTTTAGTTGCCTGGTTAACTAAAGTGTCTTGATGAAGTCAAAAGAGGAAGCAGACCTTAAGACACTGATTGCGGATGTGTCAATGTTGTCATGTGGCGGTGGTAAGCATTATACATGGAGCAATAGGTCAGAGAAGGATCCACTACAAGTTAAAGGTTCAATTCCTGAATGTGACACAGAGGGTTAAAGCTTGAATGTTAAATGTGAAAAGGGGCTTAGCTGCACTGTGTGGTTTAAGTGCAACGGAACGACACTACAATATGTGAGACTGAAAGTCTATGACAGATTGTTTTGATGTCAAACGCAAAACTGCTGTTTAACTTGGTGGCACATGTTAGAGAACACATCAGTGGGAAATGCACTGAATACATGGTCTAAAAGCTGCACATAGGAAAAGCTCACATTGTGCTCGATATAGCCTTGAGGAAAGAAATTGGTGTATGTGAGTCACATCAAGCACATTTAGTGGAAATGGAAAACTGTGTTAATTATTAAATGAAGTTTCCCCTCTGTCTGTCTCCAGTGAAATGATTGCATTGGTCTTCATTACATGATTCATGTAATTGGAAACAGCAACATCATATACCCCACATAGCAGAGAGAGCACTAACATAAACTACATGTAAGCAACAGTAGGCTGTTCATATCAAAACCCTCTTCCTGGCAATGAAGATTGTATAATAAACATTTGACACTTTATGATATTGTGTACTGGACATTATACAAAGTGTTTCAAGAGGAATTTGAGGAGGCGAGGAGGCTGGCAGGGCGGAAGAAATACGAATGAGCTGCTCATTTTAGAACATAAACGTATGGTTTACCCACAAGCATAAAAATGACAGAACTGAAAATCGAACTTCTCTATTGGCAGACTGCTGGTTTTCGTCGTCTTAGTTCAGATCTATGGGGTTCATTAAAAGCCACACCATATTCCAATGTGTTTGGAGTGTTTTGTTGACAATAATGTGCTTTTCAGTGTTTCCCATGACTGCTAATTTACCATATCATTAGCTTGTCTAATTCCCCTAGGCCTTTTGATCATGTACAAAAAGAACACAAATAAAATAAAATGTTATTTGTCACATGCGCCGATAACAGGTGTAGTACACCTTACCGTGAAATGCTTACTTACAAGCCCTTAACCACCAATGCAGTTCAAGAAATAGAGTTAAGAAAATATTTCATAAATTAAGCTAAAGTAAAAAATTCAATAAAAAGTAAGACAAAACAATATACCGAGGCTATATACTGGGGGGGTCAATGTATATAGTCTGGGTGGCCATTTGATGAATTGTTCAGCAGCCTTATGGCGTGGTGGTGTTGGTGTTGTAGTTGTAGTAGTAGTAGTACTAGTGGTAGAAGAAGAAGCACACACACACCCTCATTGCGCTTTTATGAAAAAAAAGGGCAAAAACCATCCCTCTCTCTTGACAATGTTGTTGATCAGTGAGCCCACCACCCATGATGGGGAGCAGCCATTTGTTCTGGAGTATTTGATTCTGCCACCACACATTGTTCAGGGAGGAGAATGGTATTTATGACTGATCCATACTGGCTGCTAGCTGGAGGCTAGAGGCCCTGAGGACAGTGTTAACAGAGTACTAAAAAGGTCAAGCATCCACAATTCCTTGATGCTTCAGGAGATTTGTGTTCATTTGTGACGCTAAGGAGGCAACACTAAGCTAAATGGAATCATGGGTAGGGCTGTTGCGGTGACCATATTACCGCCACACCACAGGTCACGAGTCATGAACGCATTCAAATGCCAGCTTCTCCAAGCTCTGATGCTGCTCATTGCCATTAGTAGCCTACCAAACATACAAACTGCCTGGTACGCAGCACTCTAGTGTTCCTCTAATCACTCTGAGATCAATGCAAATGTAATCGAAAATCAAATCAAACACTTCATGAGAGCTCATGAGGCGCAACATTTCTATAGGCTATTTCTACTATATTTATTTATCAACTTTCCTAATATTAAGAACATTGCTTATCTTTACAACAGGAGTATAACCTACCTGGCAGGCATGAAAATGAAAGACGTCCTCCATCCGCTGTTTAAGTGCATTAGATGACATATATTTTTTCCCACTGCCCCTGTTTTGAGACAGGTGCATGATAACGGTGCATCCTAAATCAAAACTAATTTCACACATATTATTTAGTATAAATCAAGAATAGTCGGATGAGTGACAATATTAGCCTAACACTTGTGAATGATAGCCTATCACTTGGGAACTATGTATTATCACTTGTGAATGATGCCCAGCACAAGAAAAAGCCTTCCCCCCCGCGAATCATAGTCACACACCTCATATAGCCTAAAAAAAAAACTTCTTAAAATGAAGTACATTAATCTACTTTACAAGGGGTTTAGAGCCTAACTGGCAAACATCAACTGTGTCTGAGTTTCAAGTTTGGGGAAGATAATTTTCACCACAAAAATGCGCCTCTATAATAAAGGCATTACATGCATATTCGCATTTGCAGTCACTTTTGATAATGGTGTTTTCCCGCTAATGGAACATTCCTTCTTATAGCCTACTACCATGTGCGCATTGCTGCTCTTATAATGTGAGGAAATAGCCTAATAGTTTACCAACATTTTAAGTTAAATGTTCTGATCTGTTGTCAGCCACATTGCGTAAAAAAATTATTATGCTAGTGGTTGTATTAATTTGGGATCTATTGCATTCCACAACTGTCCCAGACTATGTATGGAATATTTATTGCTGGCACAGAATAGGTTGACTTTTGTACTATGGAGGATAGTAGAATGACATGGCCTAGTGCTTTGCTGTTTGTTAGTCCTACACATCTTGCTGGTTGACGAAAAGTAAACGTGGACAATATCTTCAATATGCACCTCAGAATTTGATAAGGAAGCACGTAGTTGCATCCTTGATGTGTCTGTCTTCACTTGTAGCCTGTGAGAAAGACTCGATCACGTGATGGAGAGTGCTTCGGAGCGTGCACTCAGGGAGAAGGGCACAGCAAAGGCATGGATTTTTTAGGGTGCATTATGGCCACAAAAGGGATGCCACCATGAAATTTGCAGCTTTTAAATGTACTAAAAATCAAAACATATAGCCCAACATTTGTAGAACATTTGAAGTTACATTAATAACTCTAAATTAAGCATATAGGACTACCTATTTCTTTGTTATCTGCTTAATACAGAATAGCCGTATGTGCTCGCTCCCTTAAATCGTTGGGAGAAAATATTTATATTTTATTTAGCTTTGTTAAATTTTATTCTTCATACTATAAAATAATGCCATGGAATTCTAAGCGAATCTTGTCTGCTAAATGAACA